>NC_137498.1:9192500-9375000 GCF_041902795.1 Electrophorus electricus
AATTGGATCAACTTTCTTTTCTAAGATGACTCGGACGACGAGGATGATTGACAGCTGTCAAATCAACCAATCAAATCAAGCAATAAATCATTTTGACGGTTAGTAAATACCATTACTCTCTCTGTTCACAAATAGCTGCCATTTTATGCAAATTTCGTGGGTATGTTGGATAGCCTAAAATGGGTTTTACGAGCAGATGTACTTAAAATTTAAATGGTTTACAATTCTAATTTTTCAGAAATATCTGATTCAAAGTTGCAGAAAAAAATGCTGCTTTCCAGCATTTGCTCATTTTTTGGGCTTGAAAATCATAGTTTTAAATCTGGCTAAGCAGTATGACTTCTCAAGCATTAGGATGCAAAATTCAGACAACCCCACCAAAGTTCTCTTGTTTCTTACCCTTCGAGAAACAGACTGTTGCTAACTGGGCATAATATGAAGAGTTTTACTTTATCTCTGTAGTTCTCTCATTGGCATTTAGAGCATAACCTATTGCACAAATTCTGTATGCTTGACATTGCCTTGCAAGGATTTTTTCTTTGCCATAGACTTGATGAAAGTAACTTTTAAAATTGAGCTAATTAGCATAAACCTTTTTAGGAAACAAAATAAGGACACACTCACTAAAGTTAATACTTCCTGTACTAATGTTTGAAAGACTTGAATTTGCATAGACATTATGCTACGAGTTTTAATTCATCAGTTTGGCGATTAGTTAAGGAGCCTGACTTTGCTCTGTGAAGAACAGCCCTCCATTCAACTGTAAGGACAGCAGTTAGACATTTACCAAGAAAAGCGTTTCAGCCTGGTATTGAACCAGGCACTTTCTGCATGTAAAGCAGACATGATAACCACTACACTACAGAAACCATACAGCAAGGGGACTTCTGGATCCATCCAGCATTTCCTCCCTTTTGGTGCCTGAAAGGCATAGTTTAAAAACTGGCTTGAATTGTCTTCTCCCCATTAGGATGCAAAATTCAATCCCACCAACCAACGTTTTCTTGTTTCATTGCCTTTGAGGGACAGAATGTTACTCTCTAGGAATAATATGATGAGCTTTACGTGATCACTGTAGGCTGTGGCCTGCAGTGTTTACTCTGCTCAGTAAAGCCATACATTTCAAGCTGCATGCGACTCCCATCTTGCCTGCTTCTCAAAACTCACATTATGGTTTAATATATATTTGAAGTACAGTTGTTTTCTATTGATTTTGATTTCATTTCAAGAAACGTCAGTTGTACTGCGTTTATTTCACCATCGTCTCAACAACATATCAGCAAGAATGTGTTCTGATTGTCATTAAGAACATAATATGATTAGATTTATAGATCAAAACAACAATTAATCAAATTATATTTATCAAATGGAGCAAAATGAAGCTTGTGAAGAAAATACTAATATTTTCTTAATACACTTTCAAGAAGTAGTGGGGACAATGTAACGCAGTTCAGAAATTGATGGGGACAGGGTAAATTGCATCTGGCAGTTGTCTCGTGTATTTCCAATGCTCTGCCTCATGAGCTGAAAACTAACTTTGTGGTGTACCATGTTACGCAGGTTTTAAACTAACATGGATTTTCGCTGAAACAGAATCCATCCTTATAACCAACGACATAGACATCGGCACCATTCCCCCACATCACAGTGTCACCCCTTTCCACATGGACACCACAAGGCGGCAGATGAGGAGATGATGGGAGAGTGGCTGAGGAAGATGAGGGAGGAGCAGCAGACACTGAAGGAGGAGAGAGACATGGCAGGTTCTCCTGCAGATGTGAGTGAATGTATCTATTTTCATCCAGCATTCATTTTATGCATCATCTATAGGTTTTCTGTTTATCTGTCTGGAGTTGGTATTCTCAAAGCATTCCATTCTTAATATCATGGTAACCAGAATGAAGTCATTTTAATGACTTAACATGTCAGAATAATCTTGGCTCTGCAATGGGAAGCACTAATTTTTGTGTTAGATATGCAGGTAGCAGTCTATAGCAGACTATAAACTTAAGAGAACTCGAATGAATAGTGAATCTGAGAAGATATGGTAGTAGGAATAACACACTTTAATAGCAAAAGCAAATCCATTCACAGCCACTTATAAAAACATCTGTTTTCCTCAACACACAATCAGCTTTTTCATTCATGAAGCAAAGTGATGGGAATCAGGAACCAGTTCCAAATTGCCCGATCCATCAGAATTATACGACTCCGAGATGAAGACTTCTTTTTAGCATTGCTTGTGCATTTTTCTGAATTAGGCATTGTGCAAAACTAACATTGAGTGTCATGATTTCAATCTCTTACAAACATGCAAGAAGGTGTCATGGAGGAGAGGCGTGGCTTCTTTTCATGAAAAAAAGATAACAGAGGTGCATGGATTGTCTGGAATATGACCATTTCAAGTAAGAGTGGAATCACAAGACGTATGTCGAAACATCTTCCGATGCAACTTGGTCCAACATTCCAGAAATACCATGTGCTGCTGCTTCCCAGTCGAGCAGGATGTCCCATCCCCCAGATAAATATGCTGCATTAGAATAAAGTTAACACTATGCTGCCAGGCTTAGCAAGTTATTTCTTTGATTAAATGAAAATGAACACTGTACAAACCTCCTCTACTTTCATGCATATTAGATGAGGATGGACACACTGTTGCTCCAGCCAGCTGGAAGACTCAACATCAGCCCCCAGCTGAAAGCTCCATCTCATGCTTGCTGCACAGTGATGGAGAGTGAGCATAGCAGGGGTGAATGCATCACTGTGCCAGATAGGCAGGCAGGGAGGCAGACAGGCAAGTAAACTGGGCAGGCAGGTGGGCAGGTGGCAGGGTAAGCAGAGAGGCTGGGGAGGCAGGGAGGCAGGGAGGGAGGGAGGGTGCACAGGCAGGCAGGCAGGGAGGGTGGTAGGCTGGGGAGGCAGGGAGGGAGGGAGTCTGGGAAGACAAGCAGGCTGGCAGACAAGCAGGGAGAGATGGAGGGAGGGAGGGGGCTGAGGAGTGAGGGAGACAGGCAAACAGGGAGGGAGGCAGACTGGCACATAAGCTGGGCAGGCAGGCAAGTGCGTGGGCAGGAGGGTAAGCAGAGAGGCTGGGGAGGCAGGCAGGCAGGGAGAGAGCAAGAACACTGGGTACACTGGGGAGGAAAGGAGGGAGGCAGGAAGGGAGGGAGGGAGTCTGGGGTTACATGTGGCCAGATGAACAGAATGTATTCCAAACCTCCCCCAGGAGTCTGGGTCTCCATTCAGATCTACCGGCCATGGGTAGCCCCAGCCTCCCCTCGGTGTCTGGGTCTCGATTCTAATCATGTGGCCACATGTATTCCCAGCCTCCCCTGGAGTATGGGTCACATGCTGCTTGTCTGGCCTCATGTATCCCCAGCCTCCCTCCCTCCCACCCTGGCTGCCTACCTGCCTCACTGCCTCCTGAGCCTCCCTCACTCCCTCCCTCCCTGTCAGCCTCCCTGCCTCCTTCTCTCCCCAGCCTCCCTCCCTCCGTGCCTTCCCTCTGTGCTTCATCATTGTTCTCCTGTTAGCCATTCCTTAGTGTTAAGTTTCCTTAGTTGCCTTGTTATCAGCCTCGCCCTGTTAGCCTGTTTAGTCTTCTGATTCTTTCCCTCATTCTATTCTGTGTTGTTTTTCTTGTTCATTTTTTTATATTAAACTTCTTATTTATTTGTTAATCCTGTCTGTTCGTTTACTCATTCTCTTTAGGGTTTGCATACTCATTGTTCCAGTTCACTCTCACATCCGAGGCATTGTTACTTTGTATATGTGTTCACCCTCAGCCTCCCAACCATTACACTCATGTGGTTCCTTATTTCCCAAAATCCAGATGTATTATTAAGTACATTTTAAATAGAAAAATAAAGATGCAGACTCGAGAATTAATTGGAGAATAGCAGGCCCTGTGTTTTTGCTGTTCGATATAACATACAAACAAGGCATATGGTAAATATGCTGCGTTAGAGTAATGTGAACGCCACACAGGCAGGTTTAGCAGGTTATTTCTTTGACTAAATTAAAATGAACGCTGTGCAAACATTCTCTGCTTTCATCCATTTTAGATGAGGATGGACAGACGGTTGTTCCAGCCAGCTGCAAGACTCACCGTCCCCCCCCAGCTGAAAGCTCCATCTCATGCTTGCTGTGAGTGTGGCAACGGTGAACACGTCACTGTGCCCATCACTGCATCATGGAAGAGACACTGAGACACTGTGATGAAGAGGAGGAAGAGGACTACACTCAGATCATTATTATGATCATGTGGCATGGTTTAAAACATGAAGCTTCAATAAAGCCATTAAACTAAACCATTTGGTGGTACTAATATAATAATAGTAAACTTTAGTTGTATACAACTTTTTAAAATTATAGTACAAGATAAGAGTACACACAATCAAGATAAAAAAAAAACCAATGATAAAAACCTGGATAATAAAATCATAGAACATAAAATCTGTTCAATATAAACTGTATAATATAAACAGTGAAATAAATTTGGTAAGAGAGATAAAACTAGACAGATTTACAATATAATTTTTTTTTTTACGTTCCATGTAATTTTCATACGCCCAAACTGTGATGGAGTTTGCAGATCGGTGCCCTTCAAAACTATTTAGAATGAAAGAGCTCAATAGCATTTATGGCAGACCCCAACCACCAGGCCCCACCCACCAGGCCCCACCCCACAATCTTTACATTCACTGTATATAAAAGATAAATATGTTTCTATGATTCTATGTTATATATGTTATATATGTAAAGTATAATAATGCTATAAGGATGGATGAAATGAAGGGTCAGTATCACTGCCCAGACAGAACACATATTGCATCTGAGAAAGAAAGGTCAGACTACATCAGGAATCCACCAGAGCCAAACTGTAATGTGGACATTGTGTGGTCCAGCTGTGGCCATGCAGATGATGGTCATGACTAAGGTAACTACTGTCATCCACTGCTTGAGGCTCACCTAACTTCGTGGTAAGCTACCATCAGACAGTATGCTCACAAATGTAAATGCAGCAATAAGCACAACCTGTATAACTGAAACCAACAAACTGGTATATACCACTGTAGTAGTTAAGCTCAAGATCCTAGCATACAGAATGCAAGCAACAGGCCACTTCCACTATGCCCCCTGGAAACAGAGGTTTGAAACCAATATAAAGCCAACTTGAAGTCAGCTAATTGACAGATCTTCAGAAGGAGATAAAGACCAAATATGTGGCCTGGTTACAGAATAAATATAATGGGTGGCCCATAACTTAGGATCTAGAGTCTGGTAAACAGAGGTCAAAAGAGTGGTCAAGAGGCTTTTTATTGTCTTTCTGTGATGGCGGCGGGTGAATGGAAGCGAGAGGTGGGTCAGCAGCGAGGTAATCTTTATTCTCCATAGGTTGTCCGTGATAGAAGCATGGAACCTCAAATACAAATACAGAGGAGCTAGTCTTCCTCTAGACAATTGATCATGCATTGTTCGACCCACACGTAATAGGACCGCTAATGTGCAGCTCCGTCTCCGCGGATCTGGGGGTTAAAATAGAGCAGGGAGTGAATGTGGAATGGGTGAAAATAATTAGTAATCAGGGGATTGTGAACGGGGCAGGTGCGATGAGTAGTCCTTAGCAGGGGTGGGTGTGTCTCCCCTGCTAACTGGCTGACCAACCGTGAAACTTTCTAGCTATAAACAGGTAATTAAATAATGCTCCTACAGTACCATGATGCAACACAAAAGGAGAACATGTGTAAACAATAAATATGAAATACAGCACAAATATTAACATATAGGCAACTTCAACCAGTGCACCATACTGTGACATATAAACAAATACGCTTATAGTATACAGCAGTTACTGAGGTAACAGTACCTAACTGCTGTTCTTACTATTCTCCTCAGGGTTTTGCGGTCTGAGTCAGTTCCTAAACCAGGCAGTGAAGCAGCTGCTCAGGATGCTGTCTATTGTAGAACATGGTGAGGATAGTGGCAGGGGGATGAGCTAGAAGTAGGAGTTACTGCTGGGCTTTCTTGGCTATAGAGCTGGTATTGAGGGTCCAGGTGAGGTTCTCTGCTAGGTGGACACCAAAGAACTTGGTGCTTGTAATGATTTTCACAGAGTAGCTGTCGATATTGATCGGAGAGTGAAAACTACATACTTTCCTGAAGTCAACCACCATCTTTTTTGTTTTTTTCCACATTTAGTGACTGACAGGTTCTGAGACATCCTCTCTGAACGCTGACTCATCATCACTGCTGATGAGACCCCACAGTCTTGCCATTAGTGAATTTGATGTGGTTCAAGCTGTGCATTGCTGCACAATTTAGGGTCAGCAATGTGAACAACAGTGGACTGAGCACACAACACTGGGGAAGCTCAGTGCTCAGTGTGGTGGTGCTGGAGACAGTGATCCTGATCTAGACTGATGGGGCTTTCCCACCAAGAAAGTCCTGGATCCAGCTGCAGAGGGAGGAGTTCAGACCCAGCAGTCTCTTTTCAACCAGACACTGAGGAATGATGGTGTTGAATTCTGAGCTGCAGTCTATGAACAGAATTCTATCGTATGTGTCTTTGTTCAGCTGGATAAGGGTCAGATGAAGAGTGGGGGCAATTGCATCATCTATTGAATGGTTGGGACGATATGTGAACTGTAGGTAAAAAGCACTGGTGTCCAGTCTGCAGAGCTACACAAAAGAAGAAGCAGCCAAAAGTAATGCCTTTGTTTGTAACCACACCCACCTTGATTTCATCATAAGTCATCACACCTGATCCTTGTTACACACATCGTTTATGTATATATGTATTTAAACCCCTGTGTTTGAGAGTTAGTTGTCGGTCATTGTTAGTGTTAATATTCATGCGTATTTTCAGAGTTCATAGTATTTGATCCTGTCATTAATTGTGTTTATGTCTATGTGTTAATATCGTGCTGCCCTGTTTGTTATGCGTGAGTGCCTTTAGTGTTTATTGTTAATCCATGTTTCATCTTATTTAATAAATGTCTGCCTGCAGTTGCCACTGCAGGTGAGATAGCAGAGCATGATGAGATTTCGATCAATGTAACACTCTGCATGTCATCTGTTAAAGAGATAAGTTAAGATGTTTGTAAAACATTTTATATAATAACAATACTATTTATGATTTATTTAATAACGATATGCCCACAGTCCTCCTTCCCAAATCCTCTGTGTGAACACTGATTTATATATTTCTCAGTTCCTAAACACTGAACATCTTCCAGCCATGCTGGTTCTTGTCCCTGACCACAGTGGCCAGTGAGAGCTGGGCCACATCGCAGATGTCTGCACACCACCTCTTCATGTCCCAGTGATCATCACACACTGTTCCCCACTGACCATTACGGTAGATCTCCACTCTACCACAGCAGGCGTTACTGCCCCCAATGTTAAGGCCCTCTATTAGGAAAGAAACATAATAAACTGTTTTATTAACTATAGGCTACTAATAGTCACATATTTCTGTAGAACTAAGCAAAGCATTTTCTGTGTATCCTAATGTGTCTTGCAAAACATTTCTGCAAAGGATGTCTGAAGAATAAAGATGCATGTTGATATATAGGAGATACTATAGCCATTCATTGGCATATGAATTGGCTCATATCAAGCCAATATTTATATCTGAACCAGAAACGTACCAGCAAGCATGAAAACACTAAAGTTACTGGCTACTGAAAGAAAGATATTTGTTACTAAACCCATGATAAGTCACAGCTGTTCATGGTCACACTAACTTCACATGATTGGAGGATGTGTGGGAGCTGGCATGGCTGGATGCCTACCAGCACATGATATAGCTTAATTTCCAAGCCACAATCTCAATTAGTAATTAATTAATTATTATTCTTATTATTCAGATACTTGTGTTCAAAGATGCTTTCAGAAACAATGTTCCCCATATGGATTTGGGCAGAGATTTTAATTTTCTTCAATCAGGAAAACTGAAGAAAAGATTATGCATATTGAAATAATAAAACATTTGCAAATCATCAAGTGTTCTCATGAGTGGTCTAATATGAGCGTGGCGCTCCCAGCCTGCAGTTAGTACTGGTTCTATAAAAAAATATATTTAAAAAATAGGGTGGGGGGATGTTATGTGTGAATGTTAGGTATGAATGCTAAGTATGAAAATACATATGACTGTCAATTAAGCAGCAAGTGAACAGTCAGTTCTCTGAGTGACATGGGCCAAACTGAGATGGCAAGATGACTGAGTCAAAGCATTTGCCAAACGGCTGGTCTTGTAGAATTCATTTAGCACACACCAACAGGGGTTTAAATACATACTGACATAACGACACTAAATCAGGTG
This sequence comes from Electrophorus electricus, assembly GCF_041902795.1. Classification (NCBI taxonomy): domain Eukaryota; kingdom Metazoa; phylum Chordata; class Actinopteri; order Gymnotiformes; family Gymnotidae; genus Electrophorus; species Electrophorus electricus. Next base: position 9,200,827 of record NC_137498.1, read on the forward strand.
CAGGTGTGTGCTAAACAACATGGGTGTGGTTACAAACAAGTTAAGTCACAGTAAACGAGAAACGCCCACTGAACACAGTGGGCCGTAGCACGTGATCAGCAGGAAGGAGAGCGTTCTGTGACATCATTCCAAAGTACTGTATGGAAATCCAGAAAGGCCATATGTGACATCTGGGGTTGGTTGCGTGACATCATAAGTTAACTATTGTTTGTCTCGCCTTATGAACTATCTAACCTAGGTTAAAATTACTCTTAACTAAAATAAGTAATTAAAGACAAAGTACAGTACTTAATTAATTAAAGAAAAAATACTTTTGAATAAAATCAAGAAGTCAGACTTGATTATGGAAAAGTAATAAAAGATTACGGAAGAACTGAGTGATGGGAAATAAATAATGTTTAAACCAAGAATAGGCCTACATAAGTTTGTGTTCCATGTTCCTAAGTTGAAGTGGAGGAGACTGAAGAACAGAATACACATTTTGGCCATTAGGGTAAAAACAAAGGAACAGTTAGATAATGAAAGTAAAAAGGTGATTAGGAATGGTGTCCTAGCCCTACACATACTCGGCTGCAGTATATATGAAGCTAAAGTCATTAAATATGTCTAAAAAAAAATGTTTTTCATAAATTACCCCTTTTAAGTTTCATCCATGCTTCAACAATTGCAATTGACTAATTCATTGTGTTGCTGTAGCTACAGGGGATGCATGTGCATATGTGTGTAATGTTTGTGAGCTTGAGGGCAAACACACGTGCGGAGTATAATTATCTCGTATGAGAGAGTATAGAAAGTCAGAGTCTGATATATGACATTGTCTGATATATATAGAGTCTGATATATGACATTGGACAATTTTGGGGGGGTCCTGAGTGTGGTCCAGGATCGGACTCTGCAGAGTCCTACAGACCGCATCCGGACTCTGAGGATTGGCATGCGGAAGTGGACTTCTCTGGGTCCTACAACCCCTAGATGGACTTCTACGAGGGTTAGGCGGATTATGGAAACAACGGGGAGTGCAGCGACGTTAGTCTACAGTCAGACTTGGGATTCGACTATGGGGAGGACCTGTCTATGGAGGTGGGGATCGTCCCAACATCAGTGACGTAGAGTCTGCAGACTCTGAGAGCGATGAGCCTCCAGCACTTAAGATACCGCCCAATGCTCCACCTAGGAGGTGCCACTCGGGATCGAGCAAACCATCCGGTGCGGCACAAAGAGGGGCGACCTCGTTCGAGGAGGAAACTCCCTCCACTAGGGCATACAGCCCCGGAATTCATGCGCTGGTACCTAAGTTTCGTAGAGGCAAGGGGGAGGTGTCACCAGTGCCCACCCCAGAGACAGGCAAAGCAACTTCTGTGCCTCCTGTATTCCCCATGGGGGAAGTGGATGGCTGAATAAAACCTTGATTTAATACTTCATCTATATATTCCTCTCTTCTTCTTGGGAGAGAGGATAAATACGATCCTTGGGAAACACGGATACTTCCAGGAGCTCAATAGCACAGTTGTAGGGATGATGGGGAGGTAACAGGGTTGCTTTTTTCTGACTAAAGACCAAAGTGAGATCCTGATATTCCGGAGGGAGGGAAAAGGCTTGTGTATCAGCAGGGCTCTCAACAGTGGTGGAACATAACCGGACAACTGGTAATGTCAAACAATTTCTTAGGCATTGAGATGACCACTGAGTGATTTCCTTACGTGACCATGTTATAATTGGGTCATGTTGTTCTAGCCAAGGTAGACTTAAAATGACTGGTAATGAGGCATCTTCTATGGTGAGAAATTAGATGATCTCTGAGTGGAGTGTGCTTGTGGTAAGTTTTATGAGTGTAGTGCGGAGTGTAATATAACCGGCTCCTACTGGTGATCCTCCCAGACCCGCCAGGTGAAGAGACTTGGTTAATAGCTGGGATGTCCATTTCCCATAAAAGATTCATGTATGAAGTGTCCCTCAGCTCCTGAATCAACTAAGGCTGTAAATGTAGAAGATGGTGTAAGAGACCCAATAAAAACACTTTAAAATGTCTTAGTGATCATCTTTCTTTCTCTGGCAAGATCTCTACCTTGTTTTCTGACATGGGTGGCCTGATCTGTCTATGGCTCAGTGATGCTCGATTAGGTCGAAGACAACAACCCCTGATAAAATGTTCTGAGGATCCATAGTAAAAACAGAGACCATATTGGAATCGGTGCTGCCTCTCCTCTTCAGTGAAGCATGAAGAATCATATTGCACTGGTTCCACTGGTCTATAACTGGGAGAGGGATAGCTATGGTGAGAACTACTAGTTCTACGTGGTTTTCGTTCCTGGATGAAGTGATCCAGATGTATAGAAAGAGCTATAAGCCGATTCAAATATAACTTATCATCTCGGCAAGCCAGTTCATGTAAAATCTCTGCATTGAAACCATTCCAGAAAGTGACGATCAACGCCACCTAATTTCATCCACTGCCAGCAGTGACTGTACGGAATTCTCATGGGTAGTCGGCCACACAATGATTGCATTGGTGTAATTTGGTAAGTATCTCCACACAGGCTCTTCCCTCATGTGGGTGATCGAACACAGCCTTGAATTGCTCAATAAAGTCGTCATAAGACGCCAGTTGTACGTTAGCCCAAATGGCTGTCGCCCAGTTAAGAGCTTTGTCAGTTAGACGAGAGGTAATGAAGGTAATTTTATCTTGATTGGAACAGGTTGGAAGACTATTGAAATACAATGAATATTGCAACAAAAAACGTTGACACTTGGGTAGCCATAATATTTTTCAGGTTTCTCAGAGGGAGGGTTGGTTGGATACTGCTTGTGGCGGTAGTAGGTGCAGGTGTGGGACTGAACTGAGAAGGAGTAGTCATCATTTGTAGCTGGGATGTAAGTTCTCTGAGACTTTGTCCTAGTTCCAACATTTGAGTTTGTTGGTCTGCTTGTTGCTTGCCTATAATCCATTGACTGTGTGAAACCCTCAAACAACTGGTGCTGTTGGTGGATTAGTTGACCCTGGTTGTTCAAAGCTTCCTTCAAAGCATCTGAGTCCACCATCTGCATGGAGGTGAAGTATGGGCCAGGCAAAAATCACATGCAGATAAAAAAAATAGGGATTTATTGTAGTAAAAGGTAGTGGAAACGGTCACAGAAATAAATTAGTAACTCGAAAGTAGGGAAAACAGTCCGTGTCAAAAAATCATAAAGACCAACCAATAATCCAGGCATCAGAATCCAAAAGGAGCAGGCAAAAATCCGAAACGGGAAACATTAAGTCAAGGTTCGGTACACAGGAAAACAATCCAAAGCACGTTCGGTATGCATAGGACTCTAGAGGCAATACTTCACAGTGTCCTAATGTTCGAGACAGGCTTAAATAATCAAGTACACAGGGGAGTTCAATATTCCGGTAATGACGATCTGACGTGAAGTTCATGATTGGTGGAGTCCTGGGTTGGGTGACAAACAGCCTGCTGGGTGCTGTACTGTGATGAGGAATTGGGTGATATGACACATATGGACTCAATGTTGGAATGTAAATAATGACCAAAGCAGATATTAACACACAATGATGATTTTTCTAATGCAAAGATGGTACAGATAAGTGTGAAAAGTTAATGGAGCGCTAAGACTGGAGAGACGACATTTCACTGAGACATAAGACAATAAGAAATGGCATTCTTGGAGGGTGACACTCTACTTTGGTGGGGTGGTGTAGCAAGAAGGATAAAAGAAGATCCCAAATGTAAGGTCTGCAGTTGTTCTTGAGGCAACTCCTTTGTTGTAAACCATACTGGTGTCAATAAATACATCTTCTGTTTTTCTCTACCATCCTGAACATTGCCTGTTTGAGTGCTTTGATGTTTTGCATGACTCATCAGCTCTGTAAATATCTGAGCATCAAAGTTTCACATCCACTATTACCCTCGGTCGTCAGGCATAGTGGAATGAACAGACTACATGATCAAAAAACTGCTAGCTGCAGTTCTATGTGAAATGCATATGACTCCTAGTGCAACCACAAAAGTGTCCCCTTTCGAAGTTTTGATGGGAAGACCATTTGAGCCAACCAGGCCTCCTGCTAGCTGTTTGGCACACTCTGATTAGGTTGTACCCTCATTAAGAGCCACCAACTCTGCCCCATAAACCAACAGCCAACTGACACTGAGGAAAACATGGAGGAGCAATGCAATGCACCACATGCCCCGGTCTGGTTTTGTCTGCATGCACAACTCCCACAACCCACCAATCACAATTTCAATATGTAACCTGTGACTGTCAGGTTGATCAGGGGTGAGGCACCCTGACAGACGTAACACGTGTGTCACAACAAGATTTTCTAAGAGGGGCCTTTATGAAGCTGTTATGTAGGGTGATGCCACCTGAAGGAGATCAGGCTAACCAACCCTGACTAGCTCCCGGCTTGTGGCCTCCCTCTGGTAGCCGTGAACTTGCGTTGTAAGCCACACGTTACTTAACCAACATCACCTCAATTATCAACACTGGAGGATGCCACAACTGTTCAATGAACAGGTTGGTATTTCCATGACTTTTCAATGCTAAGCTGCACACCGTTGTCAGCACTCTTCAAATATCCTCTGACAAACGGTTCCATTTAAAAACAGTATAATAGCTATTTTTAAATCATTTATCTTTGCTCTGTTGCCAAGCAGAGATTCTATAGTTGTTTTAGTCACTTTATATTGTTGCCAAGCAGGTTTTCTACGTTTGTTGTGATAGCAGTCTGCCAAAACTACATTCTTCCTCTTTTTTGTCACTCATGCTGTCTATATATTCTAAGCCCTGTGTGAGAATAAGCTGGAGCACTTCTGAGTGCTTGCTGACTCAGTGTCCTGTGTGCAACTCAGGACTTCTCTCCAGGCACCTGAGGTTCACAAAGATGAAACCGGTCTCCTCACTGAGGATTGACCATCCAAATGCTTAACACACTGCATTACGGGTAATAAGAATGTTCTGAATTTAAAATGCTCCTTAACATCCGTTCAACACTTTTTAAAAGTCTCGGGTAGCCAATTCTTTAGCTGCTCTAATTGCATGTGCTATTTTCTTTAATAAGAAGAAAAGAACCCTTTGAACCGATAGTAAAATGAACTGACCACACATGGTGGTAAAAATATTTGGTGTGTGTGTTGGGGTTAGATGTTTGTCAAAAGTTCATTTGAATATATTTCCTCTCCACTGTAAGTGTAGAACATTCAGTAGACTATGTTTCTAAAGAGTGTTTATGTTACTGTGGGTTACTATGGAGGTCAAGGCCTGTTTGATACTCAAAAAGGATGGCAGAGGTCCTCATCCTGGGAAATTTGAACTGTTTCCATCAGGTGTTTTTCACAGACTACACATTAATTTGGGGAACCAAAAGGTTCATGTGGGAGGGTCTGTTCTACTGACCTGCTCCTAGACTGAACATCACATACCACACACTCTTAAACGAATCTTCAGAGAAAAAGAAATCGTACCCACTGACCAGACTCAGGGTTACACAGGCAGAGTTCAGCATCTTAAAGATACTCCAGGAAATATCTCTCTACTCATATCACCCCCGACTGAGGAGGATGGGGGAGTGTCCACCATACCTGTGTAAACACTGCAGTCCACTTCCTCCCACTGTCTGGACTCTGGCTATCAGCTGTTTCCCTCTGACTCATGTTGCCTTTATCACTCCAGGACGGCACTGCCATCCTGTGGGAGAAACTGACTTGGAGAACCGAGATGGATGATGCTTGTCCACAAACTCTACTACACTGTGTAGTAGTGTTATATTCTGTGCAGATGACTTTTTGACTGGGACATATGTATAGAGAATAACATTTTTTTTTTTAAATTTCCATCAGTCATTCAGTGTTTTTGTTTCAATCTTTCCAAGAGATGACATGGGGGTTTAATCATGAAGTTTGGGAATTTTCACATTTGTAAACTAATTGCCTTGAGCACAAAGACAAAAACAACAAAAAAAGACTAATTAAGAAAACCAGTCTTTAAACTGGAGTCACTGGAGTGAATGTGACAGAATCCATGCTGCCAGTCAGTTAGTGATTGACTGATTAAAACATGAAGTTGATATTTGGATCACAGCAGAACCTAAAGTCCACAAAACCAAAAAAGAAGCATGGACATGTGTGTCTGGGTCTGTGTCTGTGTGTGTTTGTGTGTGTGTGTGTGTGTGTGTGTGTTTTTGTTTGTATGAATGTGTGCATGTGTTTTTATGTGTGAGGAATAAAGTGAGGAATAAATAACACAAACAGAAATAAAGAAGTGAGTACAATTCTCACAACTGTAAACTGGTAGCTACATACGCATCTATGGGAGCAGGCATATATTTGTGAGTGTGTGTGTGTGTGTGTGGGGGGGGGGGGGGTAGGTGTGTATCACTTTGTACATTTAGTGTGTGTGTAAAATTATGTTTTTTTCTCCAGGTCCTTCAAATGTGGGTCTGGCCATCCTGAAGCAGCTGTATGTGTGTGTGTGTGTATGTGTGTGTATGTTTTTGTTTGTATGAATGTGTGCATGTGTTTTTATGTGTGTGTATGTATGTGTGTGTGCCAATTCCCCCCCAGCTAGACACATCACAGATAGTGATGTCCAACAGACAGTGGCATCCAACTGCTGTCAGTGAACTGCACTCTACACACATTCTGCTGTCAAACTGCACCACACACACCTTCATGATGTGTGTGGTTATCAGTGGGTGTAAACAGAAACCACAACTCTCTGTCCTGCTTTGGCTCTTTATTTATGAAACAACAATAGATACACAGTGGAAGTGATGCGTACAGCCAACAGTTTGGCATTTGACTTTAAAAGACATGATTAAGAACAGAAAAAAAATATGATGCTATTTAAAATTCAAATTTCAAAAAATCCTTCAATAGAAATACACACATAAAATGCAGAAAAAAAATATTTTTGGGGAAAAATACGATAATGTAATAATAAAACGCAATACATTTTTTACAGACGCAATACATTTTTTACAGACAAGCAAAATGATGCTTGTTGGAGTCAGAATTTAGTTCTAGATTGTCCTGTCCCTACAAGTCCTACTTTATGCTAGTATCTAATTAGCAATTAGCAAGTAATTAGCACCGGTTCCTCTCTACCGGACCGAACCACAACGCAGATTTCAGTGCCACTTAACGCTGATCAGATGTGTGTGGCAGGTCTGTTAAACAGGTGTGTAGGTCTGTAGCTGGTCTGTTGATTTCTCTTGGTTTTCTTCTCTACTGCAGACTAGCTGTTTCATCTCCACCAGCAGTGTTATAGTGAACTCTGCTCATTTCTGACACTGAAGCAGGTCACATGAACAAGAACAACTCAATTCATTCAGGATCTGACTCTGCACATGGTAAAATGGATGTTAATGGACACAATGAGAAAACAATCTGATTATAACAGCTTGCTAATGAGATTTTTACCTTTGTTTCTTTTGGTGTAATAAACCACAGCCACGATAATGTGGAGGAAGATCACAGTGACCAAAGCAAAGGGGATGTAGGGCAGAGTCTGAGGAGAGACTGTAACAACACAACAAACACTGACCCCAGTCTTACACAGCAGCAGAATATATTTATTTAGCACAGCTGTGAACTGTTTACTCTTCCAAACACTCCCTCTTAAACTAAATGTTAAACTAAATGTCGTTTACTACTATTATTATTATTAGTATTCGTAGTAGTAGTATATAGTGGGGAATCATTTTATGGAGTTGATGGGAGAATATTATTAAACAAATGCATCTTAAATTCAGTGGTAGTTGATGAACAGAATGAATGTGGGGCCTCTGCAAGAATAGAAAATATGATGAGTTGAAAGTACTGAAGGTTCTGTGCTTTCATGCGTTTTACATGTTTACATTTATATTTTGTACTACAAAACTGATGTATGTACAGTTTGTAAAAGCAAAAGTCTTCGGTTCACTGTGTTACTGGTGGTTAATAGGATGGCTAAGTGTGAGGTTACAGGTTCTGTAGGTGCAGTGTGTCCTTCAGTCATTTTCTGTGAGTGAATGAAACAGGGACTGCTGGGTCAAGTCCTCATGAAGTGGATTAGTCTTCACCTGAGCAGAATAGCTGTCCCGGGGGGGTCAGCTGTCCCGGGGGGGTCTCTCTCTCTCTCTCTCTCTCTCTCTCTCTCTCTCTCTCTCTCTCTCTCTCTCTCTCTCTCTCTCTCTCTCTCTCTCTGCAGACATTCTCCCTCATTCCTGGCCTGGCCACCTCCTGTCACATCTCTGTTGTGCTTGGACTGACACGACTTTTCATTGTTACCCTACCAGTCCCAGTGTCTGCCTTTCTCTGTCCCCATTCCTGTCTTTGTAACTGTTCCAATCCCAGCTGTGGTTCGGGTTCCTGTTATCCCGTATCCCGTGCTCCTACTCTCAGCCGGGCTCCCGTCCATCCCGCTGCCCAAGCTGGAACCCAGTCGTCTCCTGTCCAGCCTGCTGTCAGGTCTCTGGTTGTGGTACAAAGTCCTGTTTCCACCCCTCACCCGATGGACTTGCCCCTTTTTTTTCTCCTTTTCCACCTGTCCTTGTCGAGATTCCCCAGACCCTGCTGTGTGATGCCGGGCTTGGGCTCCCTTGTCAACTGTTATGCACGTCAGGAGCCCCGTGTTAAGGAGGGTGTGGGTGCTACTGTAACACCCCTCACCACCATCACACAGGAGCCCTGTGTTAAGGGGGGTGTGGGTGCTACTGTAACACCCCTCACCACCATCACACAGGAGCCCCGTGTTAAGGGGGATGTGGGTGCTACTGTAACACCCCTCACCACCATCACACAGGAGCCCCGTGTTAAGGGGGGTGTGGGTGCTACTGTAACATCCCTCACCACCATCACACAGGAGCCCCGTGTTAAGGGGGGTGTGGGTGCTACTGTAACACCCCTCACCACCATCACACAGGAGCCCCGTGTTAAGGGAGGTGTGGGTGCTACTGTAACACCCCTCACCACCATCACACAGGAGCCCCGTGTTAAGGGGGGTGTGGGTGCTACTGTAACACCCCTCACCACCATCACACAGGGGTCCTGTGTTTCCTCTTTCACTTAGCTGGCCATAGGGTCTAGTCTCACCCTCATTATTTCCCATATAAAGCCTGAACCTTTCCAAACACTAATGTCAGTCATTTTGCATTAATCACATGCATTACTCTGTGTATGCGACGTTCACACGGTATGTTCATGTGTGCTTTCATTTTCATTTAAAACCACATCAAAGATAAATCACACTTGCATCTTGCCCCACACTCGTTAAACCAATTTGTGTTACCTCCATTGCTAGATGATGGACTGAATGTCTTCTAACCTGTTGGAGACGTCATTGTAGTAGCAGGTTTAGTTGAAGCTGTTGGACTTGATGTGTCAGTGTCCACTGGAGGAGGATTTACAGGTTTAAATGGAGCCTCTGCAAGAATAGAAAAGTGTGATCAGTTATAAGTAATGAGGGTTCAGGGCTGTTATGTATTTAACATGTTTAGATTTTGTACTACAGAACTGATGTATGTAGTTTGGCCAAGCAGACGTGTTCAGTTGTCTGTGTGTCAGTGGTGGTGATACGTTGGCTACGTCTGAAGCTGCAGGGCTCTGTAGGTGCAGTGTGTCCTTCAGTCATTTTCTGAATGAATGAATTAGGGACTTCTGAGTCGAGTCTCTCTCTCTCTCTCTCTCTCTCTCTCTCTCTCTGTCTCTGTCTCTGTCTCTGTGTGTGTGTGTGTGTGTGTGTGTGTTCATTTCAGTTCAGTAAGCTTTATTGGCATGACCATATACAACTATAGTATTGTAGTATTGCCAAAGCAGAATTACAACATGAACATTACACAACATTACAACATTTGCAATTATGGAAATTAAGAATTCTTTTATGATAAAGAACTTGAAGAAAAACTGTAATTGGTCTGAAATAATAATAATTGGAAGAAGTAAAAGGGAAGAAGTGAAAAGAAAGAGAAATAAATAAATAATAAGGATGTAAAATAATAAATAGTTAATAATAATAAATAGTTAGGTAACTTTTATAAACTGTGTGTGCATGCGTGTGTGTGTGTGTGTGTGTGTGTGTGTGTGTGTTTGTGTGTGTGTTTGGGTGGGTTAATCACTGTCCCTCATCTTATGGGAGGCAAATATGCACCACCCAGCTAAAGCGCTGCTTTCCTTCTTTTCACCCAGTAGGATGGGCAGTTTGTCAGTGTTAGACAGACACTTAAAGTTGGGGTGGACCGTCTCAGATTTTGTAAAATAAATTTGCCATATTTGGATGAATTTTTCACATTCAGTGAGGAAGTGCAGCTCTGTCTCAACAGTGTCATATTTACATTGCTGACAGAGTCTCTGTTCTCCGGGCAGCCATGACATTTATCGGCTGGTCTGGACGGCAAGGCTGTGTTCTCTGAGTCTGGACTTTGTCAACGTGGTTCTGTGTTTAATGTCAGTCACTGTGTACAGGTCGTCTGCTACAGTGTACTGACGTTTTAGGGCCAGATAACGTTGCATTTTGCTTTGTGCTTGTGCTTGTGTTTGTGTTCCAGTGGGTGATGTAGTTTAGTTTGTGAAGTGTAATAATTTGGTTTGGTCTGATTGTTTGTACTTCAGACTGGTCCTGATGTGTTAGTGTTAGTGTGTGTTAATGAACTCAGTGTCAGCACCAGCTGTGAGAGGAGACTCTTCTCTCTGCTCTTCTTTTTTTTTCATTCTCTCTCTCCCTCTCTGCCTCCCTCCTTCTCTCTCTCTCTGCTTCCCTCCGTCTCTCTCTCTTTATGCAATAGTTTATGCTCCATCACATTTGATAAATATGAATGATTGAGAAATCTCTTGTATTTGTAGAGTCAGTGGTTCTAGCCCATCTGGTCTATTACACAGTTAGTGTTAACCATCCTCCAACTCCAGTCATGATCAGTGTCTGACCACTGAAACACTGCTGGCTGGATATCTTTCACTGTCAGAACACTCTCAGCCTACCAGTAGCACTGAATCCAGTAACACTGCTGTACCTGAACCACTCATACCAGCACAACACCCATTACCAAGCCTCCAGCACTGTAGTGGGACTGATGTATGGAGAATGGTTCAGTATCCACATATACTGGGACATCTGTGGTCAGAAACTGACCAGTGATGTCCTGGGTGCAGGGTGACACGCAAACTGTGTAAGACACCAGGTGGACACAGTCTGTAATTATACCTACACATTCCCTTATTAGAGGTACTGAAAGTGTTCAGTGAGGGCAGGTGAAATGTATGTTAGTTGTGTTTAACTCTTCTAGACTGGTGACAGAGGGTGTCTGGTGACTAATATCTGAGGATAATGTGGTCCACATGTTATATACATAAATATGTAATGGTGTTTCTCTACTTTTAAATGTGCTGTTTTTGAATTTTAGTAATATCTGATGTATGTGTGTCTAATAAAGTGTGTGGTGAATGTATTTATATTACATTTATTTGTATGTTTAAAAAGTAAGTTCATGGTGGAGAGACTAAATCGACTTATGAGGTTTTCATTGATATTAGGAATGTGGTTGCTAATAATGTTTTACCTGAAATATAAAGTCTTATGTATGTGTATTCATTGTCTTTAATTTAACGGTCACATCTAACTGCCACCTCGCTCATGTTTTCACATGGGTGAAGCAAAATGAGGGGGTTATGGGCGGTCTTGGTATTGTGTAATTTTGGGGAACGTAGTCCTTCAGAAAACAGCTAGCACTACTTGTGACATTGTTTTAATAATTAGTATAAGAATAGCAGCTCTTGCCCCTTCAAGTGAATGAGGTTTTTCACCAGGCAGATTTTTCTCGTGTTCGGTGTGAAAGATTATTTATGCTGCAGATTTAGTGTCTGATGCTGCCTTTAAATTGAACCTAAATAAGATGCCTTAGCAGGCAGCATATGTCAGAGGGAGAACAGTGATCACACATTTATTCAACAGTCTTGGATCTGGAAGCATATTGGTCAGTATTTCCATAGACATTCCAGAAAATTCTAATCTAAAGCCTCAACCCAAGCAGCTACAAAATTAAGATAAAAAAAGAGCAAAATTACAAGACTTTATACATAAATGCTTCATGAACTACAAATTCCATAATGCCCTCATACAGGTAGCTGAGATATGTGTACACTGAGAGAGACTGAGCTACAACATCATTTGTCATGGCATACTATGTCATTTCAACCAAGAAAATCATAACATATTCATATGTGTACGCCAAACTCTCAACTATGAAGTCTTGTTCTTGTTTGCCCCAACTGCTGTGGTCATCTGTGGTCTCTTGCAGAGGTATTGTTATTCATCAATTGTTATTCAGGACAGTAAATCACCCTACCAGCTGTGGGTTCCTCTTGGATGTGCTATGACAGGGATGCTGCTCGTATGTGGTCACTCTTTGATTAGTCAGTGTTGGACAAACTCTACTGTTGATCAGTCAAGATAAGAATAAAGAAATTCTGAACCATATGGAGTTAATGCTGGAGCAGAGCTGAGAGTGGAGCTGGAGCAGAGTTGGTGGACTGAAGACGTACATTTGGAGAAATCTCTCCCTTGGGCTTGTTTTCTCTCTCTCTCTCTCTCTCTCTCTCTCTCTCTCTCTCTCTCTCTCTCTATATATATATATATATATATATGCCTCAGCAGACATACTCTACTGTTCCCGGCCTGGCCACCCACTTCACCTTCTTTAACCCTTTGCTACATTTAACTTCTGAAGCTCGGCTCTCCGTGTAGTATTTGCAATGACACTGATGGAGTCCAGACACTCGCAGATGACGTTAATCACTCATAATTTCTGAAGAGAGGGGAAATCCAAAGGTGTAGTCAAAATTCTCTACACTGGTAGATTGAGGCCGAGTGAAGAGCCAGCTATATTTTTATATATATTTAGAGTGCTGACACCAGTTTCCTGTAAAGTTTCCAATCTCTGCACTATAAGTTTAGTAGGTCAAATCCTATGTTAGGCTGACAGAACCACTGAAAAAGCAGGATGCATTAAGACAGGAATTTCAGAAAGGTGGTTATGCATATTATCATAACACATGCTAGACAATGCAGTAGAGCATTCTCTTCAGAATATAAATTATAATTACAGGAATAATTTGGAATCAGATACATTTTGTAATTGTATGTGCATTAAACCTTTGCCGGCACCTATGCCTTTGGTTGTAGGTAAGTGGGACAGGGGTAAATAATTACAGTAACAGAAGCTCCAAATATGTCACTTGTAATGTCAAGCTGACATCAACATTGACTAAATCAACTTTTATGACTGTTTGTTTACGCCCATTTGCAACTTGTCATAGCAAAGCCTTGCTTCTTATTTTAGATGTTTTAAATCAAAAATCTAAAATAAGAACACATTAGTGATTTTGATCCAGCTGGTCCACCAACATTAATGATCTGCACACTGTGCAGTTTTCAGAACGATAATGTAACGCAGAGGCAGACAGGACTTGACGCACATGTGTAAACGAAAGTTCTTCATTTGCAAAACAGGTAGACACAACGGCAAAATTAACAAAATGTTGCAAGCTAAGCACTGACTAAATGGAACACCAAAAAGGGAGAAAAATGATACAGGAACTGTGCAGAAACAATAAAATTGTGATGTAACATTTGATACGAAGACATCGAAGCTCGTATCACACAGTGTACCGAAGCTTGTATCAGTTACTATTACCACTAAAGTTAACATTACCATTAATATTACCACTAAAGTTACTAACAACACGTGACTAATGATGGTCGAAGCTTCAGACGTCACTGAAGCACAGAATGGGGGTGAGACTTTCATAAGTTTGGCACTGTCCTATAACTTGGAAGCTTTATCTTTTTACTAAAAAAAATTGGAAATGTGCTAATTATAGAAGTCAAAAGTGAGAGTTAACATTTCATAACGCCAACCTGTTGTACTTACATAAAAGGGAAACAATGATTTTACACAAATTATTTCAGAATTTAATTACTAAACATCATTACTGATCATCCTTTTTTTTTTTAATGACATATGAAGGCGGTGCAGTGTTGTATTGTTTATAGTGCTGCGCAGTTTTGAATCTTTAGCTGCTATAATTTATGAAAACCACCAGGTGTCGCTGTTTTGTCACCAGCTTTCAATGCTCCAAAGCTTCGAATCCTTCAGCAGTACAATAAGGAAGAACCTCAAACGCTTCACAAAACTTCGTCTGCACATCATTACCAAGAAGAAAGTTAAACAGTAAACACTAGAATAACGAGCAGGCTAATAACGTTACCAAACAACAATAAACTCACGGGAGGACGAGAGCGCACATTCAGATACCCACAACCAAGATGATAAAACAATGGATATTTATACAAAGATTAACAAATGCAAACTAGACAAAGATGAAAACAGTGACAGAAAAACCAAACGAGAGGTCGGAACAGAAAAACCAAAACAAAGAAGCATGTGTGTTAAAAACCTGAGACATTCTTACTTGAACTGCACAAGATATTTGTTACAATTAAAGGAGTATTTGACCATCACTGAACTAAACGTTACTGGTAATGTGCACAGATGACAGCACAACAACAAATATGACAGCAGAAAGTCTACAAGTAACTCAGACAACCAAGACTTTGCTAGTGTGGATACATAAGAAAACCTTAAAGCTGGATTTATCATTTGCAGTTGGATTTGGATCAAATACCGTGTTTTACCTTTAATGGTGAGTCTCATGGATTTATAGTTCCACTGGTTAAAATAACACCAGTATTCTCCCTCATCCTCTTCAGTCAGGTGTGATATGAGTAGAGAGAGATTTCCTGGAGAGTGAGCAGTACCCATCTGAACTCTGTTTCTGTACTGTTCACTCTCACTGGTGATCACACCCCATGTTTGTCTTCTTGTGTTGCGTTTCCTCCAGGTGAAACTCTCAGGTTTGACGTGTGGGTCAGTACAGGAGCAGGGCAGCAGTACTGAGTCTCCTGTGTATGCAGTGATGACGTCTGTCCTCAGATTCCCTACCAACATGCAGCCTGCAGAAACACACAGGATAAAGGCCTTCACTATTAAACATGGCTGCACATGTACATGTAAAATGGCTGTTATTACATATGACATGCTCCATTATTATTATATATGACAGACTCCATTATTATTAAATATGACATACTTAATTATTATATATGACATACTTAATTGCTCCAGGTCCAGTCACCTGATGGTACTGATGGTACCAGCCAAATGATGATGGTACTGGAAATCACTAAGAGATTTCCCAATAGATGTTAGTATGATGTATGCATGACCATCAAGTTATAAGATGTAAATGTCTGATTATAATGATTATAGATTGTCTTTGCCTCCCTCTCACTCACTCACTCACTCATTCTCCCTCTCCCTTCCCACTAAAGTTACTACCACTAACATTAATAACTAAAGTTACTAATAACATGTGACTAATCTTGTTTGAAGCTTCAAACATCACAGATACACAGGATGAGCTTGAGACTGCTTCATAAGTTTGGCACTGTCCTATAACTTGGAAGCTTTATCTTTTTACTAAAAAATTGGAAATGTGCAAATTATAGAACCCAAAAGGGAGGGTAAATGTTTCATTACATCAACCTGTTGTCTCCCAGTACAGTTTTGTATTATGTTTTCACATAAAAATGGAAACAATGATTTTAAACTAATTATTGTAGAATATAATTACTAAACATCATTACTGATCATCATTTTTTTTTTAATGAAATATGAAGACGGTGCAGTGTTGTATTGTTTATAGTGCTGCGCAGTTTTGAATCGATGCCTGCTATAATTTCTGTAAACCACCAGGTGTCGCTGTTTTGTCACCAGCTTTCAATGCTCCAATGCTTCGAATCCTTTAGCAGTACAATAAGGAAGAACCTCAAACGCTTCACAGGACTTCGTCTGCACATCATTACCAAGAAGAAAGTTAAACAGTAAACACTAGAATAACGAGCAGGCTAATAACGTTACCAAACAACAATAAACTCACGGGAGGACGAGAGCGCACATTCAGATACCCACAACCAAGATGATAAAACAATGGATATTTATACAAAGATTAACAAATGCAAACTAGACAAAGATGAAAACAGTGACAGAAAAACCAAACGAGAGGTCGGAACAGAAAAACCAAAACAAAGAAGCATGTGTGTTAAAAACCTGAGACATTCTTACTTGAACTGCACAAGATATTTGTTACAATTAAAGGAGTATTTGACCATCAATGAACTAAACGTTACTGGTAATGTGCACAGATGACAGCACAACAACAAATATGACAGCAGAAAGTCTACAAGTAACTCAGACAACCAAGACTTTGCTAGTGTGGATACATAAGAAAACCTTAAAGCTGGATTTATCATTTGCAGTTGGATTTGGATCAAATACCGTGTTTTACCTTTAATGGTGAGTCTCATGGATTTATAGTTCCACTGGTTAAAATAACACCAGTATTCTCCCTCATCCTCTTCAGTCAGGTGTGATATGAGTAGAGAGAGATTTCCTGGAGAGTGAGCAGTACCCAGCTGAACTCTGTTTCTGTACTGTTCACTCTCACTGGTGATCACACCCCATGTTTGTCTTCTTGTGTTGCGTTTCCTCCAGGTGAAACTCTCAGGTTTGGCGTGTGGGTCAGTACAGGAGCAGGGCAGCAGTACTGAGTCTCCTGTGTATGCAGTGATGACGTCTGTCCTCAGATTCCCTACCAACATGCAGCCTGCAGAAACACACGGGATAAAGGCCTTCACTATTAAACATGGCTGCACATGTACATGTAAAATGGCTGTTATTACATATGACATACTCCATTATTATTATATATGACATACTCCATTATTATTATATATGACATGCTCCATTATTATTATATATGACATACTCCATTATTATTATATATGACATACTTAATTATTATATATGACATACTTAATTGCTCCAGGACCAGTCACCTGATGGTACTGATGGTACCAGCCAACTGATGATGGTACTGGAAATCACTAAGAGATTTCCCAATAGATGTTAGTATGATGTATGCATGACCATCAAGTTATAAGATGTAAATGTCTGATTATATTGATTATAGATTGTCTCTGCCTCCCTCTCACTCACTCATTCTCCCTCTCCACTCCCTCCCTCCTTCCTTCTCTCCCTCTCCCTTCCCACTAAAGTTATTACCACTAACATTAATAACTAAAGTTACTAATAACATGTGACTAATCTTGTTTGAAGCTTCAAACATCACAGATACACAGGATGAGCTTGAGACTGCTTCATAAGTTTGGCACTGTCCTATAACTTGGAAGCTTTATCTTTTTACTGAAAAATTGGAAATGTGCAAATTATAGAAGCCAAAAGGGAGAATAAACATTTCATAATCTCAACCTGTTGTCTCCCAGTATAATTTTGTACTATGTTTTCACATAAAAAGGGAAACAATGATTTTAAACAAATTATTGCAGAATTGAATTACTAAACATCATTACTGATCATCATTTTTTTGATGATGGAGTGTTGTGTAGTTCATAGTGCTGCGCCGTTTTGAATCTATGGCTGCTATAATTTCTGAAAACCACCAGGTGTCGCTGTTTTGTCACCAGCTTTCAATACTCCAAAGCTTTGAATCCTTCAGCAGTACAATAAGGAAGAACCTCAAATGCTTCACAAGACTTCGTCTGCACATCATTACCAAAAAGGAAGTAAAAACACATCTGCATTCCACAAGACACTACACACAGCTACAGCAGTAACGCTGCTACACATCTTATACACTCTACAAAACTACGGTGTACTCAACACTCTGAAAACTGCAGCCCAGACTACAGTCTGTCTGTGGGAATCACCACACAACTATGACCTGGAACTCTACAACTCTCTCAGTAGAACTCCACTGAAATTCACCACCCTCTAATATCCACAATAGAGGGGACGTGTGTTCAAGTGCAAAATAAATTATTCCTCTACTTCTTTCTCTCTCACATACAGACTAAATCTAACAGTGAAACTGTCTTTCTAGTGTCATCACTTCCTCCTGAGCTGCCCAGTGTTCAGTCCCCATCCTCAGTAAAGTGATCCTGCAGTAAGAAGTAGTGCTACACAGTGATCCCCCCCCAGCACTGTTTGGTCACCTCATTTCACACCTGCACTTAGTGATCAGAGGACCAAACTGAATGTGTAGCTTAGCAAATATTAGACAGATCAGACAGGAAGAGCTCTAGACTATATGCTGATCAAAATAAACATTGATCATTTAATCAGGTAAATATGAGGATTGTCCGATAACATTCATATTATTCATAAAGTACAGGTGGAGTGCAGCAGTCTATGATCATGTTGTAGTTTTCATACTATTAAGAAAAAAACTACTTAATTGAAGCTGTGAAATCCGCCCACTGACACAGAACCACTAAAGGAGTCACCAAAGTCAAGACCACAAGTCAAGACCACTTTGGATGTAGACAGTGCAATGTCATCACAACCCAACAGTTATCACAGGAAGTAGAAACATTCTCACCTTTTCTCTTAGTTACTTTGTTCTTTTTGTTGTTAAAGCTGCCAAAAGCTGTTTAACAACAGTTTGATGATGGTGGATATCTATAAAGTAACTAACTGAGGCTGTAGGCTAGTGTGCACTGCACTGTAACAACAACAACAACAAAATAAAATTAAAACTGTAAAAAGACAAAACCCCCAGCATGGGCTGTCTAAGCCTCCTGGCCAGTTGATGAACAAATGAGGAATGAATAACACAAACAGAAATAAACAAGTGAGCACATTTCACACATAGCATCCAGTGCAACCAGATTAGCAATACATATGTCAGGAGGAAGAGGTGCATGCTGGGATTTCTCACATCTGTAAACTGAATAATCAGAATAACTTAGGACTAAATAAGAAAAGTCTTTAAACTGGAGTCACTGGAGTGAATTTATGCTGCCAGAGTCAGTTAGTGACTGACTGATTAAACCATGAAGTTTAGAGCTGGATGACTGTCACTGATGAGGATTTGGAGACTGTTTGACAGTCTTCATGCTTGAGTGAAAGAAGTTAACATGTCGCTCACACACCACTCAGAGGAATAGCACAGCAGAATTTTAAGCTCATGAACCCAAAAAGGAAGCATATTGCTAAAGTGCACCAAATTTAGCAATACATATGTGAGGAGGAAGAGGTGCATGCTCTACTGTACTTTATGGTTTTATTTTTTTCTTATTTGTTCATTTTTTATTTGTAAATTTTTCTAAACCTCTAAGATAAGAGGAACAACATAGGATAACTTGAAGCCCAAACACCCAACAAGAAGAGAGAGAGAGTTTTTTGCAAGACACAAAAATGGGGACATGTGACACAATAATTGAAACCACTAACTCATGTAGCCCATCTCCTGACCTGTTATACTAAACCAAAATCACCTTCTCTGATTTACACTCATTTTATATTTCTAAAAGACATTTTTTTAATACGCTCAACACAATTCTCTATATTGGACACATCATTCAACAGAAATACGTGTGTTTCTTATGGAAAACCCTCAAATACAAATGATACATCCATTTATCAATTAACCAACCCCAGTACTCATTGACTAATTTCACTAATGACACTTAGAAATCAGAGCCTGAGCACTATAAAGAGGCCACAGGCTCGATATCTTGGTTGGATATCAATGGAGGTCAGTATTGGAGAGCCAGAATGAGGAAGAGGATGAGGGCGAGGAAGAGCAACCATCACGGATGAGATCTGGGCCACTTTGGTTGACCATGTGGTTAAGTATGGGTAGTGTTTCAGAAAACCTGAGCAGGGGTCCAGCCTAATCTGAGTCACTACACTGTAGAAAGTGTCAGCAAGTACTATAGTCAGCGTCCCTGAGCAGCACGGGGGTAAACCATAATAAACAAGTAAAAAACTGTCTTCACAGTGGGAGACAGTTGTCTGGCTGAAACCCTCTGGGAAGTCCTGATAGCTGAGACCTCTTGATTGAAATGGATTTATTCAGCACCAGTCCAGCTCTTTAACCTGCAGGTAGTGAGCTCTGCCCTTCCTCTGGTCTCCATGGTAATATAGAGTAATACCATCTTGTTTGACTGCTAGCTCAGTAAGGGATATGATGGGCATGTCAAAATTCATGAGATCAGAATCCTCTGTAGTCTCTCCCCCAAACCCACTCACACTCGGGAAAACACACAGAAGCACCAAACACATACATCATACACCACATGTAAAGGACTGCACCACATATACAATCAACTACAATGAGGTGTGACCTCTGTCACAGGCAGCTGGATACAGAAGTGGGTAGTGGACAAGAGCTGCATCATACACAGAATGAACAAGAGAGGAATAAATAACACAAACAGAAATAAACAAGTGAGCACATTTCACATACCACACCATAATAAAAAACAAATTGTTTTTATAAATGTACAGATTTATAGAGCAAAATGATCCTTGTAAGAGTCACATTACTCTTCTACTCTTCTTGTTTCTCAATTTTGTCAGTCTTACTAATGTCCCTACAATTCCTACCTTATGCTGGTCTTAAGTAACTAAATAGCAAGTAATTAGCACCGGTTCCTCTCTACCGGACCGAACCACAGCGCAGATTTCAGTGCCACTTAACGGGTCAGGTCGGCGAAGAATCAAATTTACTTTATTTTCCCTTAACCTGGGTGGACAAGACATGTTTGGAGTCCATATTTCGCTCCTTTAGAACAAAAAGCTGCTAACATTGCTAACAAACACTGGAAGCCAACAGCAACGATAGCTAATAGGATTTGTAAATAAATCAGATATCGAGCTACATGTCCTCAAACCTCATCCAGGTCGCTTCCCGGTGACGTGTTTCTTCACTTGTCTAGTTCACAGTGAGTTATACGACACACCGACTAGTCTGGGAGACATTTATTAACACTTGGATGCGGTTTCACCGGCCTGAGAGAAGTTTGTGGGCATGTATTTACGAAGGCTATATTTGAGCTGCTGTTGACCTCCAGTGTTTGTTAGCAACGTTCGCATTCAACAGCTTTTGTTCAAAACTAAAGAGGTAAAATTTGGACTTCAGACATTTCTTGGTCGATAGACCGAATCTGGGGTAAGTGGTGAGCTGCTGTTCTCTGCTGCTCCCAGATATAAATACCTTTGTGCAAATGAATGTATGAGGATGACAACACCTGTAGGGAGAAGGTAACACTCACCATCAGCAGCGTGGAGCACAAGGAGCAGATAAACACACACCTGCATTCTTACTGAGTTACACACACTACACACAGCTACAGCAGGACTGCTGATACACACCGTACACACTCTTCAATAAAGTCTACTGAATGACTTCACAATAACACTTCTAGTGGAGAGGAAGTGTATTCAGATGAAACTCTGACAAACTAACCACAACACACACACACACACACACACACACACCAAATATAGAGATGCGGTAGGTTTTGTAAGATGTCATGTGGTACGTCCTCTTTCTTCCTTATCAGTCAGTGATCTATCAGATATTCTCACATTGTCAGTGAGGACGGTCTCATTCTTAGTTAAGTGGCTCCGTCCTTTGTCATAGAGACACGATGTAGAAGCTCAGGGGGTGAGACCCAACATAACCTCCTTCACTGCTGTTTGGTCATTTCATTTCACTACGACACCCAAAGTACTTCAAAGGCTTATTAATGAAAATAGTGTAACGCTTCTTACCTGGAGTGAGGAACAGGTGCCACGGGGTAACCGCGATGCATGGAGTTAACGTGGAGTGACACACACACTGCTGTGGGCAATCTGAAAGACTTTTATTTATTTTTTTTATCCTGGACCACTTCAAGCCAGGTCACACGGCTACCATTATTGTATTTATACGTAAAGGAAACAGTAAAAAGCACCGTACAGCGTTACCAAAGAAAAAGGAGTGTTGAGAAGGCGAGCAGAAGGGTGACGGTTCTCCACTCAGACAGACTCTCTCTCTCTCTCCGTTACTCAAGCTACATTACCATAAAGCTCTCTCTTAAAGGTGCAGTACAACTGTGTCTGTTACAACAGCATGTGGAATTACAGCAGCCACAGAACTGGCTACCTGAGACTTTAAAACATTTGAACAGATATTTAAAGGAGCATTTCATTTCAGAGCATTATTTTTATCCACAATGCAGTGCATGAAACATAAATCAGGGTGGATTTAAACTGCACATGTTCAGCTTGAGTAATGTGGTTCAGTTTCAAATTTTATGTGGAATTTGTTTGCAGGAGTAACATGTTTGTTGGCCAAAAAACTGGTCCTCACTCTGTAAGAATATCACTCCACCACTAGAGATGTGAACTCTACACACACCACAAATGTACTATTGCTTTCAGCTTCTGCATTTGTATTTCTTGCCTTATGCCATGACAGGCTTATCAGTGGTTTCTAGCTAGAAATAATACAAAATACTACATTTATTCTGTAATCTGTAGTGTAATAATCAAAACAGCACAACTCTGACTGCTGGGTCTATCCTAGTGTGAAATTGGGATAAAGGATGATGTTTTAAATACAGACTAAAACTAGGACTAGGCTCCAGTGTGTTCTCAATGGCAGGTCCAGTTTGATTGTAATTTAGTACAAAACAGGTTTAGTATGAGTAGGACTGGTATAGTTACTGATAATTTGGGTAATATTGTGTACTGTGAGGGGAGATGTCAGTACTTCACTGAGAAAAGGGACTGCTCATGTACTACCCAAACCATATCTATGTTCAAAGGCTGATTAATAGAGTTTATTAGAGTTCAAGTAGGTTCTTATTGTGAGTAATGTGGGTTTTTGTTGTTTGTTTTTGACTCATTCAGTAAATCCAGAACTTCATATTACTCACAAAAAATCTTAAAGAACCTTTCTACATAAGCAATGGTCCACAACAAATTATTGTGAAGCAGAAACTGAAAAATCACCAAACAAAAAGCAGGTCTGTAAACTACATTTTAAAACTATAAACTTAGAAATAGGAGTTTGAGAATAGAGTGACAAGATAATACTGTTTGTTTCCCACCTCTACATCAGACTCCACCCCCTTTGCTTTATAATGAGCATGTGTGTCTCCTATATGGTTTCACAGATGCAGCATCATGGTCAGTGTGGGGTTGTGGGATGCATCACAAAGAAAGAAGCAACCAGAGTTCTCACAAGTCAAAGGACATGATGGCACTGTGTGTGCTGTTGTATGTCTCAGTAAAGCTGGTAATGTGAACATGAAAAGAACTCTGAAAAGAAACATGAGAGCTCTGTCCAAGTTCATTTGTTCCCAGTTCCTCTCTGCTGGGGCATTAGGGTCTGGTGGACTGAAGTAATGCTGAGAGACTGAGTGTCAGTGTGAGTCCACAGTGGTAGTGGGGTTCTGGGTGAAGAGTTGTCAGTGGTGTTTCCATAGTGACAATGTTTCTCAGTTTGTGTCTATTCTTCACTGTGGTTCACCTGTGAAATTTTCTCTTAATGCTGAGTGTCATAAATCTGTACATTTATATTGAACTGTACATTTATGTGTGAGTCAGTGAGCCTCTCATCAGAATTTGATTCATTGTTTGCTTCACAAATAATCATTGGTCACTGCTGCATTTGGTGACTTCATTTTAAACACACAATAATGCTTCTAAAGGATTATCCTGATTATCTTAATTTACTGTTATGTGTTTCTGCAGGCTGCACTCTGGTAAAAAGTAGAAGAACATTACATATCTGAGCACATGTAGGAGACTCAGTACAGCTGCCCTGTTCCTGCACTGAAACACACAGCAGACCTGAGAGTTTCACCTGGTATAAATGCCAAAACTCCAGTTATACTGAGATCTCCAGTGAGAGTGAACAGTACAGAAACAGAGTTCAGCTAGGTATTGCTCACTCTCCAGAAAATGTCTCTACTCATATCACACCTGATTGAAGAGGATGAGGGAGACTTCAGGTGTTTTATTAATAGGAGTGAATACACAGACATGCAACTCACTGTTACAGGTAAAAGGCATCACATCTCTATTTCTACTGACTTAACAAAACTCATTTTACACTAACCTGTATGTTGCTTTTTTTTAAATATACATGACAAATATCTTTGCCATCTCCTTGTAGGTCAACACTATTAACATTCTAAAGATCACCATGGAGTTGTACTTCTTAATCACATGATTGTTATGATTACATGACAGTTTATTTGAACTATGCATCTATAATGATCTGCTTTGGTTCCTGTGTGTTCCACTGACTGCACGTCCACAGCTGGACAGACGAATCTACAGGGTCATGTGGGAGGGTGTGTACTACTGCCCTGCTCCAGGACTGGACTACAGACCAAAGCACACACTCTTAAATGGACCTTCAGAGACAAAGAAATCTACCCCACTGACCAGACTCAGCATTACACAGGCAGAGTTCAGCAGCTCAGTGATTCTCCAGGAAATGTCTTTCTACTCATATCACAGCTGACTGAGGAGGATAAAGGAGTGTATGTGTGTTCCATCAACAGTAAGCCCATCAGGAGAGTGCTACTTGATATTACAGGTATAAGAGACTTTGGCAGTTTTAATTTCGTCCACATGTAGCTTTGAGTTTAACAGAGATGTTACTCAATTCCCCCCCGTAGCCAGTCTAAGTCCAGACTAGACCACTACCTTCAACCACAGCATCATATCAAAGGCTTACTGGAACACACAGCACAGAGACCCCAGATAAAGGTAAGAGGTCATGGTTCTCATTAGATGTGTAGATATTACAGGTAAATTAACTACAGTTTTCATTAGTCCACAAGCAGTTTTGAGCTGTACTGAGATTTTAACTAGATCTCTCTCTCTCTCTCTCCATTTAAGAACCATTTAAGAATATGTTAATATTATATTTACCTGACACTTTTATCCAAAGCAACTTACAATTATGACTGAGTACAACTAGAGCAATTGAGGGTTAAGGGCATGGCTCAGGGGCCCAGCAGTGGTAACTTGGCAGTGTTGGGGCTTGAAACCACAATCTTCCAATTACAAGGCAAGCCCTTAACCACAGAGCTACCACTGCCCGTATTTCCTGTTTTTTACTCATCAGATGTTGTGTGTAGCATATTCTAACTGAATTGAGGGACATTTCCTGATAGAATACTTCACACAGTGAGATTGCTGCGTGGTTTTGTTGCAAAGTCATGCAGGAAATGTATGCTGAGTTTATGTGAACAGTACCCAATCTTTAAAGACAGTGAGCATTACAGCATGAATCAAACCAAACCAACCAAACCAAACCAAAGATTATCCTGTAGTAAGAAATGCAGGACTCTGATCACGTAACTCTCATCCCAGGTATGAAATCTTCTCTCCTTCCAGAGGTTCCACTTAAAACTACAAAATCTACTCCAGTGATCACTGGCCAGACAAGACCAGTAACCACATCCTCTCAAAGGCCTGCTGGCAGACACAGTGAGGACAGCACAGGGGCCCCTGCTGAAGGTAAGAATACTCTTATGTTTTCTTATTAACATCATAAAACACATGTGCTAAAACACACACACACACACACACACACACACACACACACAGAGTGCATTGTACGTGCACCATCAGAAACAGGATGCAGTCCTCTCTCTCTCTCTCTCATTCTTTCTCTCTCTTATGCAAACACGTAGAGACACAACTGAGTTGTATTTCTATCTTGTATTACTATCCTATACCCACTGATGTGTGTATTGTTATTGTAATTAAATAATGTCTTTACCTACACAGATTCAAAGCAATACAAAAACACACAAATATGTAAACATGTAAACCCCCCTTATTGGTTTGATTATACTCAGAAGTGTCCACTCACTCAACCATGACTTACATCACCATTCCAGTTCTGCTGCTACTGTTAGGATACAGAGTTCAAGTTCAATTTATTTGTCACATACGTAGTCATACACAGTATAACTCGCAGTGAAATGGTTGAGAGTGCTCTGTCCAAACTGAGGAAAAAGAAAACGGGTGCATAGAGAAATATATATTCTATATATCTACAAAAATATATTAACAATGTATGTACAATATATGTATATTATGATTATATACACAATGTACAATGTATATGGTTGTGTATATATATATATGTACACAATGTACAGAATGTACAGATCCATTTTGTAAAATGGCATATTTACAGTTTTTATGTTACATGGTGGTAATAAAATATCTATATATATACAGTTATGCTACATGGTGGTGGTGGTCCCTACAGTTTATCAGTTTCCCTGATTCAGGGCCCGAATGGCCTGTGGGAAGAAGCTCCTCTTCAGTCTCTCTGTCTTGGTCTTCGGGGAGCGAAAGTGCCTCCCTGACCTCAACAGAGAGAAGAGCCTATTGTTGGGATGGGTGGGGTCCTTCACAATCCTCCTGGCCTTGGTCTGGCACCGCTTGTAGTAGATGGTCTGCAGGTCAGTAAGTTCCGTGTGAGTGATGCGCTCTGCTGAACGCACTACCCTTTGGAGTGCTTGTCTGTCCTGCTTGGTGCTATTCCCAAACCAGACTGTGATGTTCCCCGTGAGGATGCTCTCGATAGTGCAGGTGTAGAAGTTCGGCAGTACCTTGGAGGGCAGTCTGAAGTCTCTTAGGCATCTGAGGTGGTAAACACGCTAACGAGCCTTCTTTGCCAGTGAGTTGGTATGGCGGGACCAGGACAGGTCCTGCGAGATGTGAACACCAAGGTACCTGAAACTCTCTCCACCGTGGTTCCACTGATCCTCACAGGTTGGTAGTGCCACTCCTGCTTCTTGCTGCAATCCACGATCAGCTCCTTTGTCTTACTTACATTTAGGAGGAGATTATTTTCCTGGCACGAATTTTCCAGGTGTTTAATCTCCTCCAGGTAGGCCCTCTCATCGTTGTCTGAGATCAGGCCCATGACAATGGTGTTGTCAGCAAACTTGACAATGATGGTGGAGCTGGAAGTGGCTGTGCAGTCGTAGGTGTACAGTGAGTAGAGCAGGGGGCTTAGGACACAACCCTGAGGAGTGCCAGTGCTGAGTGTGAGGGTGGATGAGGCACAGTTGCCCACTCGTACCGATTGTGGTCTGTCTGTTAGGAAGTTGGAGATCCAGTCACACAGGGATGTATGCAGTCCTAGATCCTCCAACTTAGTAGTAAGTAGGGAGGGGATGATAGTGTTAAATGCTGAACTGTAGTCGACAAACAGCATTTTAACATTATTTCCTCTCCCTTCGTCCAGGTGGGTCAGTGTGGTGTGGAGTAGATGTGCAATTGCATCATCAGTGGAGCAGTTGTGGAAGTATGCAAACTGCAGTGGGTCCATGGAGGCTGGCAGTGAAGATGTGATGAAGTCTCTGACTAGCTTTTCAAAGCACTTCATCACGACTGATGTAAGGGCAACAGGGCGGTAGTCATTGAGGTCGGAGGGTCGAGGTTTCTTCGGGACGGGGACGATGGTGGATCGCTTGAAGCTGGACGGGACGATACCGAGCGTCAGGGAGAGATTGAAGATGTCTGTGAATACCGGGGCTAGCTGATCTGCGCAGGCTTTGAGGACCCTCCCGCAGATACCGTCTGGTCCCTCCACCTTCCTGGTATTCACCCTTTTAAACACTCTCCTCACGTCACTCTCCGTGATGATGAGAGGGCGCTGTTCTATGGTGGGCTCTGCGCATGCACCGTTGGCTGCGCCGATAGTACCATTAGCACTAGCGCTGTTAGTATTGGCGATGCTAGCATTAGCGCTGTTAACGTTAGCGCGGATTGCATTAGCGCTGCTAGATGTAGCCTCGAAGTGAGCGAAGAGGAGTCATTTAGTGGAGATACAGAGGTAAACACACATGGTCATTAACACAAATATACACATATGTACAAATACACACACAAGCCATGATCTGTGTGTCTCACTCTGTCTGGTTTCATTCTGAAGTTTATAAACGAAGACAGAAGGGGAGCAGAGCTGGACAAGCAGAGGGAGGAGAGAACAGCAGACACAGGTGATCACACATCTCATCTCCTCTAATAAGACAGAGAACACACTCTACAGGACGAGAGAACAGCAGACAGGTGATCACACATCTCATCTCCTCTAATAAGACAGAGAACACACTCTACAGGACGAGAGAACAGCAGACACAGGTGATCACACATCTCATCTCCTCTAATAAAACAGAGAACACACTCTACAGGACGAGAGAACAGCAGACAGGTGATCACACATCTCATCTCCTCTAATAAGACAGAGAACACACTCTACAGGACGAGAGAACAGCAGACACAGGTGATCACACATCTCATCTCCTCTAATAAAACAGAGAACACACTCTACAGGACGAGAGAACAGCAGACAGGTGATCACACATCTCATCTCCTCTAATAAGACAGAGAACACACTCTACAGGGGGAGAGAGCAGCAGACACACTCCAAATATACTCCAAAATTTAATTTTACATATTCTTCTCTTGTATTGTCTTTGTTGCTTTGATAAGCTTAATTTCAAATTTTCAAGTAACTAAATAAGTAATTATAAATAAAGTCTCATATGAAAATGCATTGAGTCCTCTTGTGTTTCATGTCCAATACCTTTTAAAAACATAGTGGGTTTACATCATCAACCTTTAAAAAGAAGTTTAAAAATACATTAGGGACAGACGGTAGCTTGTAAGGCTGATAGAAGAGAGAGGTGCCATTTGTGGTCTGGGTGTTTGTTGTGGCTTTAGTTGTCATGGTTTCACACAGTGAGCAACAAAGGTCTGAGGCCTGCTGCTGTAAACATGCACTAAAGTTAGGTGAAGGCTACATGGTGTTTTCAATGGCAAATCCACACTCACTCTATAATGTTGTATAAGAACAGGCATGATGTATGTTTGAGTTAATACTGATGGATGAGGGAATGGCTTATATTAACAGTAGTGGTTCACTGAGAGAGACGTTATCACTGGTGGGATGAGTTTGGTCAGTTCCGATATAAGGGGTCTTCTTGTCAGGATCTAAAGCATGGCACTGGCTGTGGTTTTGCACATGTCAAAACAGTTGCTGATAAATGTTAAATATAGAAGAGCTCTGACCAAGCTGATGTGAACTTGTCTCCTCTGTAATGGGGCGACACTGTGGGTGTTTCCAGTGAAGTTGTGCACAGACTATTCTGTAGTCAGTGGTAGTGGGTCTCAGTGAAGAGCTGTCAGTGTTTCTTACTGAGAATGCTTGTGAGATTTAATTTTCTCTCCACTTTGTTTTATTCACAAAAGGTGACTTTGCAAAAAATGTTTTTGGTCACACACACACACGTTCATATATAATTAATGAGGTTCTGACTGGGTCATCACCTCTTATTTAATCTAATTTAATGAGCAATGAGAGAATAGTAGAACAAACCAACACACATGAAAGCTGTGGTTGAAAATCAGGGTTATTCCACTAAATATTGATTTTGGAATTATTATTTTTATTAGTGTTGTTTAAAATTTAATGTAAACTTGTTTTCCTTGCATTTTTGAGGTCTGTAAACATTGCATCATTTTTGTTATTTTGACCAGATGTTATGTTCTGCAAATGACAATATTTGTCAAAATATTGGAAATTTGGGAAAAATGTGTGAACCCCTAGCAAAGCATGCTTATGGACTACCAGCGAAAACCTGTGTGTGCTTTTTAGCCTGTCAATCTAAACGGAGAAAACACAGTGAGAGTAGGAAACAGGTTTGTGCAGGAAACAGCTCCACCCTGTGGCCACACCATGCATGTGCATTTCACAGGGACAGCAGCTGGGTTAGGGTGGGTGTTTGCGCTGTGAAGTTATAACAGAGTAACAGCAAGTCTTCTCAGGACACACGTGGCACTGTGTTTGGTTTTGTGAGACTAATAAAAAAAACTGCTGATGACAACATTAAAGAACAGAAGAGCTCTGGCCAACCTCATTTGTTCTCAGTTCCTCTCTGCTGGGTGGACATTAGGGTCTGGTGGACTGAAGTAATGCTGTGAGACTTCTGGAGTCAGTGTGTGTTCACAGTAGTAATGGTGTTCAGGGTGTAGAATTGTTAGTGTGTGCTGGGAGGTCAGTAGTGTTTTCACAGTGACAATGTTTCTCAGTTTGTGTTTTCACTGTACTCAATGAAGGTGAGTGTGAAATTCTCTTTTAATGTTGAGTGACATGAAACAGTCCATTTATATTTTAATCTAAAAATGTTATTAAAGTGAGTTAAACCATTCTAGATTTATTTGGGCGAATTAGAACCAGAACGTGGCTAGTCTTAACGAATGAAACATATGATTAAAATCTTTGTTCTTTATCTTTGGAATGTATTGTTACCAACTAACCATGTCTTTGAAAGTGGGATCACAGATGATTTTGTCTAATTAGACTTCATAGTGTATTTGTATAAAGACAAAGAGAATATTTATTTTTTTTGTTATTCACCAGTGTTCTAATCTTATTTTAACTGTTCAAAACTCTTAAAAGACGAGCATCTTTACAAGCAGAATAAGTTAAGGCTACACCTGAAATGTTAGTCTGTTACCGATGAGGAACTGAGGGTACTTAGTAAGTCGGATAAAGTGGCTCTACTGCCTCCTGCTTATTAACTGGAGCTACGTCTTTCCAATTAAATGTTATCCTCCTCTGCTAAAGACTAACAGAAGAGCACTCTAGTACAGAATGCAAACAGACAAAGTCTTTGCATATAGTAAGGATTATTTAAGGGAGTAAATCAAAAAGTCAAAAGATATTATTTCAGAAAATGAAAAGACAGGTTGGGGAAAATAAAGGCAAAAAGAAATACAAAATAAATTGGTAAAAAGAGCTGGAAAAAGTTAAAGAGTAGGGCTAATTTTGTTGGAGCGTTTGGCACAGGACAAGGTGCTTTTTATACCCTGCCATGCTTGTCTGAAGAGGCATACTCTCTTCCATTTCTTGCATTCTGAGCCTTTATATCTGAAACAAAAGTAGAATTTTTAAACTGTGTTTATGGAGTGGATGTATGTAAACTCTTATTATTGATGTGGTGCTTTGATGTTACTCACAAGCTGGGGTGCTCTCCACTTTGGGTGCCTGAGAATCATTAAGATTGCGTTTGGCCAGTTGTCGAACAAAGTGCAATCAATTATGTCATTTGACATAAATCACAAAGGGGGACACCATTTCGGGGACTGGATGACAACCATTGGTCATATAAAACCTTCAAATGGACCACACACTGTGCGTCCAAAAAGTAATGCATTAGGGCAGAACCCCAAAGACTCAAATTGTCACAGATAGGAAAAATGAGCAGAGGAACACCTTCCTCCCAATCGTTATCATACTCAGCACAGTAAGACCTCAACATATTTTTGAAAGTCTGATGGAACCTTTCCAATGCACCCTGAGAGTCGGGGTGATATGCACTGGAGAAGTGGTGTTAGATATTTAACTCACATTTTACTTGGGCAAATAGGTTTGAGGTGAAATTAGTCCCTCTGTCAGATTGGATACATTTAGGTAGGCCAAAAGGTAGTACAGAACTTAAATCAATGCTTTAGATTTATGTGAACGAAGGGGGAATCGCTTCTGAGTACGTAGTGGTGGTGCACATTAACGTCAACAAGTAACGATGTCCTGCCCATGTCTGTGGCAGGGGACCTACCCAATCTATGAGAACTCATTCAAAGGGTTCACCCACCACAGGAATTGGAACCAAAGGTGCAGAGGGAATAACCTGGTTTGGTTTCCCAACAAGCTGGCATGTATTACAAGACGGACAGTAATTCACTGCATCTTTTCGGATTGATGGTCAAAAGAAATGTCTCAAAATCCGCTGTGTGGTCTTTTGCACACCCAGATGACCTGACAATGGGTGATCATGTGCTAAAAACAAAATATGGGCACGGTATTTAGCTGGTACCACTATTTGCGTCACTGTGTTCCACTCTTCACTAGGGTGAGTCGAAAACCACTTCCGCATTAACACTTCGTTTTCAAGGTAATACTCACTGGTATATCCTGTAGCTTTTTCTCCTTGTTTATCTATGAGGGTGAAGCAATGTAAAAGGGTGCTTTCTTCTCTCTGAGTCACAGCCAGCTCCTTTTGTGACATGAGATCGGGCATCTCAGGATCAGGAACAATGGGCACAACCTTTTCTTTAGGTGCTGCAAACACAGGTGCATCATCACCTACTGGCACATCACACATGAATGTTCCTTTCAGGGGAAGCACATCACCAAGTTTCCGTGCCTGATCACAGGTCAAAACACAATTAGGAAATGTGCCTAATGCCTCTTGTGTAGACTCACTTAGCTCTACAGGATTCTCTATTACCTCAGGCACAGGGAACACCATATCAGTGGTCATGTCATTACCTAAAATGAATGATACACCACGGACGGGCAGTTCAGATTGTACCGCCACTTTAGCTGGCCCTGACACTTGAGCACTTGAGCATAGGTACAGATTATGTACAGGGAGCCTCATAATATTTAGTTCTACACCCTGCACAAACACATCGTTAACACTATATGTGTTAATTTTGTGAGTTAGAACATTCATCTGCCATAGTAGCAGCAGAAGGTACTGCTTTCTGTTCATTCAAGTAAACAACTGTTTCTGGGAGACAATTTTTAAACTCAAGTAACATCAGCTCTTTTAGCTGGTCGAATGTTTTTCACACTACTTGCACTACACCACTTCTCAAATAAAAAGGTTTCTCTCTTGCAAACTCTATGTGTCTGGTTGGGGGATTTTCTCAAACACCGAAAATTCTGCCTATAGGCTTCTGGCACTAACTCAAGCATACAGTAAAATCGCAGTTAAAGCTCTGCTCTAAAGTTAATGAGCACTCTTGCACTTTTCCTACTAACTTGCACTGGAGCATGAGTGGCCAAAGATCCTTAGGCCAAATTAATGCTGTGGCAATACATTAAAACACAGAAAAATATGCATCTACCTCCATCCCGAAATGCTTGTACTAAACTTCTGCCGGCTGATGTTAAATCCATGTGCCACCTGTGTAGTGAATACAGGAGTAGTGAGTGATCTTGGCAGGCGTGATTTTGGTACCTGGGTACTGCCGTTAGCCGAGCCATCCGAGGAATAGGACCCTCCGGACCCATGCTCTGCCTCCGGATCGCAGCCTCCTTATCTGCCTTTTCTACCTCAAGCTGTAAGGCCTGCACCCTCAGTAACTCTGTCTCATGTTCCTGCCTCTTGATTTCCAGCATCTGGTCACCACCAAGAAACTGGATGACCTGAGGCTCTATGCGTGAGTTGACCACAAAGTCGCCTCTTGTTTCCACCACTGACATGCCCTGTGTCAGGTTCACCACAACACCAACAGGACCACCTCGTTCTGGCAAAACTCCGTCTTGTACTAAGCAGGCCTCTGTAAAGGAAATACTATGTGCTTCAGTGATTCACATACATTCAGCACTATCCTGTTCCCTAGGAAAAATGTTTATGTAAGCAAAGAACTTTAAGGGAGTGAGACCGTAGATTAGATAAGCAGGAAGATGTCTCTCGTTTTATTGCCTGCAATCGCTTTATTGCCTGCAATCGCTTTATTGCCTGCAATTAAGGGATGACAGTCAAGCAAGATTCTTACCAGCCGGCCTGAAAGAGATAAGCAACGCTTCTGTGATTGGTCAAGGCATACAGTTAGAATTGTATATCAAGCAATGCTCTGTATGACTCGGGGCTTCTCTTGGTAGTGAGCCCCACACTCTGTGGAATCTTTCTTTTCTATTAAAACCTTTTTACTTATTATCCACATCTGACTCCCCGTTTCATTGAATTTCCACCACAGCCTCTAAGACTTCTTTGATTTCCCATTTTGTGGCTGAACAGGTCACCACAACATCAAAGAAATTTGTTAGTAGTAACAGGTCTGCCTTTCTACACAGATCAAACTGCTCCAGGGTAGGACAAAGAGTAAAACCAGACTAATCAAAACTCACAATCCTAACACAAGTGCTCCCAACACACTATGGCAAAACCCAAACTACACACAACCACACAGTCACCCCACCAACAAAAGAACACCACCAACCAGCACAGAAAACCCACCAAAACACACAAAGGGCAAAGAAAAAAAGGAACAAAGGACCCAATTATGTTACGACCCTGTCTAGGCTGGGAGGCTGTAACACAGGGTTGAGTATTACAACAGTAGAAATAAGTAACAGGATGAATAACCAGACAAAGCTGACAGCAAAGATCTAGTGAAGTTACAAGCTTTAGGTGTTTAAAGACAAGAAACTGGTGCAATTGCATCAGGAGTGACCAAGGCCAACACAACAAAACCACACTAGAAACAAAACAGCAACTGACTAAGCTAACAAATGAAACTTACAATGACTACACTGTGTGAAACAAAGATAAACCCACACCCAAACAAAAGGGCAGCCACTCCCTACCACCAGTGTGTAACTATATACGGGACAATATATATATAAGACACAAGAAACATATACTAACAAGCCATCAAACAAGGGGCAAATCCAGTCATACACTTAAAGTCTAGCAAACACAAGCTCAAAATGTAGCAACAAGTCAGGAGCAGGAGCAGGAGCAGGAGGAGGAGCAGGAGGAGGAGGAGGAGGAGGAGCAGGAGCAGGAGGAGGAGCAGGAGGAGGAGGAAACTCTTCTCCAATGAGCCCTAATCCAAGCATTTTGTCTCTTCCTCTTCCTTTTATGCTGTCCTCTGCTCACCGGAAAACCTGGTGTGGATTAGGAGAGAGGCAGAGGCAAAACCTGGAACACAGAATGCAGACATACAGGCGGACATAACATCACTGTCTCCATTTGCAAACCGAGAAAGTCAATATATGCAGCAGACTTGCCCTCAGGTGATGCAAGGACTGTGCTTTAGGAGCTGTGTTTAAGGCTGATTTCAATTGTCACAGGGATGATGTGAAACTCATTGTAGCATGATTGGTGTGCTAATTCATGTATTTCAAATAAGATTTAACAAAACAGAAACTCCACGAGTGCATCTGTATTTTATCTCCTAACAGAGATGTTATGCTACTTAGCTAATTACTAAAAGTAAATTCCTTCTAGTCTCCTGACAATTAAAATCCATGCAAAGAAATTTTAATGATGCAGAATTTGTGCACTAGGGACTGCTTTCCATGCTGATGTAACAGCCTACAGTGATCAGGTAAAGCTCATCATATTATTCCTAGAGAGTAACATTCTGTCCCTCAAAGGCAATGAAACAAGAAAATGTTGGTTGGTGGGACTGAATTTTGCATCCTAATGGGGAGAAGACATTCAAGCCAGTTTTTAAACTATGCCTTTCAGGCACCAAAAAGGAGGAAATGCTGGATGGATCCAGAAGTCCCATTGCTGTATGGTTTCTGTAGTGTAGTGGTTATCATGTTTGCTTTACATGCTGAAAAATATTTACTACACTCCTTCAAACTCGGGATCCTATGGAGGGGTTGAGAGTCTGCAAAGGTCCGTGGTGGATGAAAGCGGTAAACGGGTTGGTGATAAGGAAATAAAAAAAACTGGTTAGCAGCTCAGGATGCATACACACTACATAAACCAATCTGTATAAAATTTAAAAGAAACAGAGTCATTGTAAAAAACATAGATGAACAATGGCAGGCCGATTTGCTGGACATGACCAACATAACGAGAACATGAAAGTTAGGCTAACGTGCTAACTTTCCAAGTATGCTTGGGTAAGCGTTATGAAAAACAAAACAGGTGCCGAGGTTACCAAAGCCTTTGTATCGATTCTAAAAGAAGGCAGAGTTCTTAAAAAACTTCAGCCTGATGAAGGGAAATAATTTTTAATAAAAGCTTCAAAACATTAATGAAAAAACATAACGTCAATCACTTTGCTACCGGGACGGGACAAAACGATTAAAGTTTAGAGTCGGCGATACCGTCAGAATTTCACGATTAAAAAGACATTGTGAGAAAGGGTACGAGCAGAACTTTACGGATGAATATTTGAATATTTTACCGTTTTTGAATGTCTAAGGAAAGACCCTCCCATATCAAATTACGGAATTTCGATGGGGAAAATGTAGATGGGACCTTTTATGAACAGGAGCTGCAAAATATTTTAGTGGGAAAAGATAAAGCCTTTAAAATAGAAAAAAATATATCTGAAAAAACTAGGAACCGATAAAAGATGTGCTTGATCAGGTGGGTTCGGTGGCCCAATAAATTTAACTCCTGGATTCCGGCCGAGGACGTCCTTAACATTGTGAAAGGTTAAAAGGTGGGGTGCTAAATCAAAAATGAAATTATAATCCAATTACCATGGAAGAGAGCGGATTCTACGTGACTATACTGAGCAACGCCTCCAAAGACATTTACCCCGATAATAAGATTTCGTGCTACACAACCAAATTTCTGAAGCCTATAGAGTTGGTGGGGGGATGGGAGGTCGCACTCACCGAGGTACAATACCCACACACGGTACTCGCTGAAGGAGCTAGACATTTTCACATTACCTTACACCCAAACAAGTATCAAAAAGTACAAATACGTAGAAATCCCACTGCTTTCAGCCATTTCCGACAATTCTCCGATCGAATTTTATGTGGCAGGCAATGGTGATGATTATCTGGAGTTGAATAACACCGTTTTGCATCTAAGATGTAAAATCACAAACCTCGACGGGAGTAACATTGCTAACGATGCTAAGGTCGGCGTGGTAAACTATCCTATAGCGTCTCTGTTTTCACAAGTGGATGTTATGTTGGGTGACCGTTTCATCAGCCAAGCGAGTAACACGTACCCCTGCAGAGCCGTTATTGAATGTCTTTTGAATTATAGTAGGGACACCCTGGAAACACAATTTTCTGCCGGGTTGTTTTACAGAGACACAGAAGGACATATGGAGGCTACGGACCCGACGGGGCATAACCTTGGACTCAGGATCAGAGACGCTTTCAGCGCCGAAAGTAAAACCTTTGAATTTATCGGACACATTCATTCTGACATATTTTTTCAGGATAAACTTTTACTGAACGGCGTTGATCTGAAAATTAAAATGGTGAGGAGTAAAGATGAGTTTTGTCTAATGAAAGAAGGAGCCGGCGATTACGTTCTAAAAATACTCATGGCTTCTCTGTTTGTGAAAAAAGTGTCCGTTTCACCAGCTGTTAAATTAGGTCACGCACTGGCTCTTTTAAGCGCCACCGCCAAATACCCCATCGACAATTTGTATGAAAACCTTCAGTTTACCATCCGGGGGTCGTGTGTGCACCCAAGAAATCCTCTTCCTCGGACTGCTCCCTAAAACTCTTATTATTGGGATGCTTGACAATGAGGCTTACAGTGGAGCCTACCATAAAAATCCTTTTAATTGTGGCCACAAATGAAAGTCCTCCCACTGCACGTGGCGGGAGGCGAGCGTTCCGTGACAGTGAGTAGCTTCTCATTTGTTAAACAACCATGTGGAAAGACACGTCCTGTGGTCGTGGAAAAGATGTTAAAACCCAGTGACAGAGCAGCGCAAGAACAGGTGACTCGAGCACTAGATAATGCTTCATATCAAAAAGTCAAAGATGAATGCTCATTGGTGGTGTGATTTTGTGCAGTAATACATTTAATCTGTTTTGTGAAAATAAGATAAGGCATTAAAAAACAAAAGTACTAAATCAGCGAAGGTTTAACAAGGATACACATTGTCACTGATGCAAAATGCCTCCGTCACAGTATCCCTACTGTATTTCTTTCTCAGTAGCTCCACCTAGTGGAGAATTTAGTGCTGGGTAACCTTGAATGAGTATGTGCAAATACAAATACAAAATTTTTATAATCCATTCATATTTTAATAAAACTGATGAAGATCTTAAACTGAACTGCTGGCCGAGCCAAAGACTGCCAGATGGAGTTTTTTTTTTTTAATTTTTTTATAAAGAATCTAAAGTCATCTAGTCAACTGACCAGACAAACCGTTACACTGATAGAATTCAGCTGGTTACTGCTCCAGGAAATTTCTCTCTGTTCATATCTGGTCTGACTAAAGAGGACTGGAGACAGTACAGGTGTAGCATCAGCAGTCATCATCTTATAGAGGTCAAACTCCAAGTAACAGGTAAACCAACCTCTTGTATATTTATAGTATGCATGAAATGTTGACTACCCTTAGTGACTGGTCTGTACCAATAACTATTGTACTATGAATAAAAATACAGTCAACTAGACAAATATGGAATGCTATTCTCATCTAAAATATGAATCTGAACCCACTGATGCAACACTAATAGATCACAGACCTGAAACACTCAGAAATAAAATATGACGTTCTGTTTGTGCTTTATTTTAATCTCCCCATATTTAGTCCAAGGTGCCTGGGTCATGTGGTCAGAAACTGACCAGTGATAAAATAGTGGATCTCTAACACAAAACATTCATGGCAACAGATAGGCTGTACTTTCTAACTGTACTAGGTGTTTCTATTAGAGTATAAACACCCTGGAATTGTGGCTGACATGAGGCATATAAAGACATTTAGATTTCAGCTCTGGTTGTTTGAGCACCAAGTTTCAAGAATCATTGAGAAAATACACTGCCTGAACAAAAAAAAGGTCACACACTCTAATATTTCATTGGGTCACCTTTAGCTTTGATTACGGCATGTGTTCGCTGTGACATCATTTCCACAAGCAAGTCACAACATTTATTTCTGTCCAGAGTTGCATCAATTTTTCCCAAAGATCTTGTATTGATGATGGGAGATTTGGACCACTGTGCAAAGTCTTCTCCAGCACATCCCAAAAATTCTCAATGGGGTTCAGGTCTGGACTCTGTGGTGGCCAATCCATGTGTGAAAATGATGTCTCATGCTGGTGAACCACTCTTTCACAGTTTGAGCCTGATGAATCCTGGCATTGTCATCTTAGAATATGCCCATGCCATCAGGGAAGAAAAAAAATCCATTGATGGAATAACCTGGTCATTCAGTATATTCAGATAGTCAACTGACCTCATTCTTTTGGCACATAACGTTGTTGAACCTAGACCTGACCAACTGCAGCAACCCCAGATCATAGCACTGCCCCCATAGGCTTATACGGTAGGCACTAGGCACGATGCATCATTTCAGCCGCCTCTCTTCTTATCCTGATGCACCCATCACTCTGGAACAGGGTAAATCTGGACTCATCAGACCAAATGACCTTCTTCCATTGCTCCAGAGTCCAATATTTATGCTCCCTAGCAAATTGAAGCCATTTTTGCTGGTTAGCATCACCGACAAGTGGTTTTCTTAAGGCTACACAGCTGTTTAGTCCCAATCCCTTGAGTTCACTTCGCATTGTGCATGTGTAAATGCTCCTACTTTCACTATTAAACATATCTCTGAGTTCTACTGTTGTTTTTCTATGATTTGATTTCACCACACGTTTAAGTGATCGCCGAGCACGATCATTCAAGATTTCTTTCCGACCACATTCCTTCTTCGAAGATGATGTTTCCCCGCTGTCCTTTCACTTTTTAATAAGGCATTGGCCAGTTCTTAACCTGATTCTAGTAGTTTCAGCATCTTCTTAGATGTTTTCTCTGCTTGATGTATGCCAATAATTTGACACTTCTGAAACATTAAGATTATAGATGAGTGCAGCACATCAGAGCGATCCTGGAGAAACGCTGGCATGTGAACTCATGCAGGATTTATCCTTAAAGAGCAGCTCTGACCCAGACAGAGTGAGACACTGAAGCTTCAAATCAGAACCTTTAACCCTTTAATCCTTTAAATCATGTACTCAAAGTAGACTACAAAATCTTTTTTAAATAATGCTATAAGGTATTACAAGTGCCCATAAAGACTTGATGGATGCAAAATGTTCTGAACATTCATAATGCGTTAAGTGCTTTGTGTGTAAGGTCTTCCCTTTTCTTATTTATAATGTGCTATGTCTATTTATAATCACTTAATCATGTAAATTGCCTTTTACTTTAAATTATTAATTCCTAATTTAATTTTGCATTGTATTATTTAAATTGTTCAACTTTCATTTATTTTCATTTTTCATTTTTGCAAATAAGATGATAGATCTCAGGATGAAATAAGCTTTATTATT
Organism: Electrophorus electricus; assembly: GCF_041902795.1. Taxonomy (NCBI): domain Eukaryota; kingdom Metazoa; phylum Chordata; class Actinopteri; order Gymnotiformes; family Gymnotidae; genus Electrophorus; species Electrophorus electricus. The sequence goes on from NC_137498.1 coordinate 9,240,774, forward strand.
CATTCTATTCCCTGTAAAGCTGTTTATAAACTGGGTTTAAGAAAGTGCTGTACAAGTTTACAGTTTACAGTTTTTGTGCACAGTTTACATTTTCTGACTACCATATTTGTATAAGTGGGTTCATTGTAAATCTGCAAGTGATTTGAACTACACTAATGTTATAACTCTAATTCTTGGTTTGCCCAGATAAACACTTCCTGCGTCCTGCCTCCTTCCTGGGGTTGGTGAACCTTTGTTAGGAAAGCTGTCATGGTACGGCCCCTCCCCCCAAACGTGTGTGTGTGTGTGTGTGTGTGTGTGTGTGTGTGTGTGTGTGTTTATCCGTATGGCTATGCCCTCCCTGTGTTTCACACCTGCTCCTTATTGTGTGTCATTAGTTTGCATGTATATAAGTCTTGTGTCTGAGTATAAGTGTTGTCGATGTTTAAACCCGGTTAGCCTGCTAACCACTTAGATGTCTTTTGTGTATCACAATAAATGTTTGTTGTGTGTAACATGACTCTTCCTCACATCCTGCTTTACCTCCTCGCATCACAAAAGCAGGCCTTAAAAAACTGAGCTCTGCAGCCATCACTTGTTGAAGCAGTGTGAACTGAAACTGTGACTAACAGCTCAAAGAAAACTAATCATTCACCATTCTATGAATTTCACAAAACAACTCTCAGGTCTGCTGTGTGGTTCAGTGCAGGAAAAGGGCGGCAGCTGTACTGAGTCTCCTACATGTGCTCGGATATGTAATGTTCTTCTACTCTTTACCAGAGTGCAGCCTGCAGAAACATATAAATTAAACAGTAAATTAAGGTAATCAGGATAATCCTTTTGAAGCTTTATTGTGTATTTAAAATTAAGTCACAAAATGCAGGAGTGATCAATGATTATTTGTGAAACAAACATTGAATCAAATTCTGATGAGAGGAAAGATGAGAAAGACTCACCGACTCACACATAAATGTACAGTTTCATATAAAATGTAGTTTCATATCACTCAGCATTAAGAGAGAATTTCACACTCACCTTCAGTGAGATGAAGCACAGTGAAGAGAAAACACAAACTGAAAACACCACTGACCTCCCAGCACACACTGACAACTCTACACCCAGAACTCCACCACCACTGTGGACACACACTGACTCCAGAACTCTCTCAGCAGTACTTCAGTCCAACAGACCCTAATGTCCACCCAGCAGAGAGGAACTGGGAACAAATGAGCTTGGCCAGACCTCTTCTGTTCTTTAATGTTCTCATCAGCAGTTTCACAAAACCAAACACATTATTGTTTATTTAATGTTTATTTAATGACATTTTGCACTATATTGGACTGTTTGCACTTGTGTAGCATGTTGTCTGTTGCACTGTTGTTTTTATGTTGCACCATGGTCCTGGAGGAACATTGTCTCGTTTTTGTTGTGTACTTGTATATAGCTGAAATGACAATAAAACCTCTTGAACTTGCTACGTGGGTCCTGAGAAGACTTGCTGTTACTCTGTTATAACTTCACTTCACAGCGCACACACCCACTCTGACCCAGCTGCTGTCCCTGTGAAATGCACATGCATGGTGTGGCCACAGGGTGGAGCTGTTTCCTGCACAAACCTGTTTCCTACTCACACTGTGTTTTCTGTTTAGACTGACAGACTAGAAAGCACACGCAGGCTTTCGCTGGTAGTTCATAAACATGATTTGCTAGGGGTTCACACATTTTTCCCAAATTTCCAAATACAAATATTGTCATTATTGTCAAAGTACAAAAATGATGCAATGTTTGCAGACCTCAAAAATGCAAATAAAACAAGTTTACATTAATTTTTAAATAACAATAATAAAAATAATAATTCCAAAATCAATATTTAGTGGAATAACCCTGATTTTTCAACCACCAGTCTCTCATTGCTCATTAAATTAGATTAAACAAGAGGTGATGACCCAGTCAGAACCTCATTAATTATATATGAACATGTTTGTGAGTGTGTGTGTGTGTGTGTGTGTGTGTGTGTGTGTGTGTGTGTGTGTGTGTGTGTGTGTGTTTCTAAGTGTGTGACCAAAAACATTTTTTGCAAAGTCACCTTTTGTGAATAAAACAAAGTGGAGATATAATTAAATCTCACAAGCATTCTCACTAAGAAACACTGCATTCTCACTAAGAAACAGTCCCTAATTTACACACTCTCGTACCTGGACATGCCTAATAATTTAGTCTCTCTTTCTGCCGAAGTACACCTACCCCTGATGTCATGATGTTATTGAGCCTACACCCGTCTCAGCTGCCATGGCTCCTCCCTCCACCCCCTGATGTCCCTTGCTGTAGCCCACCACACCTCCACCCCAGCCAACTACTTGATGGACGTTGATGGACGTTCTCTTGCGGGATGGGTTTCGGACACGTGCACTCCATCGGGACAAGACTAGGACATCTAGAAAACTGGACTAGACATTAATTGCTTATTTTTAAAATTTTATTATTAGTTTTTTACTTTTGTCTTAAAATTGTTATTATTGTGGTGACTGTTGTCGGTCAGAGGAGGATGGGCCCCACCTTTGAGTCTTGGTTCCTCTCAAGGTTTCTTTTTCATGCTCTAGGGAGTTTTTCCTTGCCACTGGGGGCTTGGACTCGGACATTTGTAACACTGCTTTGTGACAATTTCTGTTTTAAAAAGCGCTACATAAATAAATTTGATTTGATTTATTATGATACACCATTCAAAAATGTCATATTCATGTGACACTCTGTTTAGGAAGTTGCAGTTATATGGACTTAATCCCCCTGTGCTGCTGAACGGATGGCTTTAATGCAGCTAGTGAGTCATTAATATGTCAACAAAAGAATAAATAAATGAATTGAACATTTAATATCAGTCTGTTCAGAGTATGACACACCTGAGTGTGTGCTGCGTTCCCAATGCCTTTACAGATTACAGCGGAGTATCTCATTTCTTGATAATCCTGCGGAAACCCAAACGCTTGGTTAAATGAAGAAAGCTGCTGAGGTCATTAGAGTGGAAGTAATGTCTGTGCATATGGAGTGATATGCAGTGTTAGCTCAGTGGTTAAGGTACTCAGCTAGTAATTAGAAAGCTGCCAGTTGCCACTGTTGGGCCTCTGTGCAAGGCCCTTAATCCTCAATCGCTTAAATTGTATTCAATTATAACTGTAAGTTGCTTTGGATAAAAGTGTGAGTTAAATGTTGTAAATGTTATATATTGGCTTTCTGTATTTCTGAACTATTTCTGATTGCTTAATTCTGTTTTGTGCCCCTCCTGGATTTGTCTGCCTGGATATTTTGTCTCTCTGGATTTCAACCTGGGCTTTAGTTCCTCTCTGTGATGCTCCCTGGCTCTGTTTATCCTATAGTACTGGTTCTGATCCTTGCCTGAGTTTGACTGTGTTGGATTATCCTTTTCTGATTAAAATCACATTTCATTTTATCCTTGAGCATCTAGCTTTCTCTGAAACATCAGTGTCACTGGAGTGAATGTGACATTGTTCCTCAGAATCCCTGCTGAGTTAATTAGTGAATTACTGATTAAACCATGAAGTTCAGAGATGGATCACAGTAGAACTTAAAGCCCATGAATCTCAACAAGTAGCATGGTCGTGTGTGTGTGTGTGTGTGTGGGCTGTCCAGCCTTCCTGATCAAGTGTGTAGTGACCAAGAGCTGAATCATACACAGAATAACCAAGTGAGGAATAAATAAACAAATAAACAAGTGAGCACATTTCCACTCATTACTAATAACCACCTGAGAAATAAATATAACTTCTTCAGATATTATAAATACATATATGAAGAAGATTCCAAGTTCCACATCCTGAAAAGCACCTTACTTGTAAGAGATATTCTTCACACTCCATTTAGGCATCACTGTTTGGTGCAACAGGACAAAAGCAACAAACACATCTGGCACATCTGGGTGATGCTGTTGAATGTGCATGTTCATGTGTTTTAGCACACACACCCTACAACACCAACACACTGTCCTCGTCCACCACTCAGGTCACTGGGAAACTTTCCCACACAGGTGATTTGAAAGAAACAGGTCATAGTGTTAATGATTCAGTAAATGTCACTAACGTGCTTGAGCTACATTTAGCCTAGCATGTTGCTAACTTGCTAATAGATTACATCTTAAGGTTTGGAGTGGAAATCGCAGATGTGAAGTTTGATTCCACATTATGTTCATCAGCCTTCACACTTAGGCTACCGTGTACTCTCCGTATGACTACATACAGTGAACTGTAATGTGTATGGGGTGATTTGGGATGAAAACCATTACACTCCTAATATTTATATTTTAATATAACTATATAGGTAATAATGTCATATAAAGCTGTAGGAAGCCAACTGCCTCAGCTACAACAGCAAAATAAATTCACTTTGCAGAACCTTTTCAACGCAGCTTTACTGCCCTAAGCAACCACCTGCTATGACCAGCCTACATATGAACCCTTCCCCCCAAGAACTGGACCAGAGTCGCCTGTTTGGGATAAAAGGTGATTTTCACATTTGGTGTTTTTGCTCGAGTCTGAGTGAGACTGTTTCCATGTCACTGATCTGGTTTCACACTGTGTACAATTCTGCAGAACCATCTGCTCTACTTTGGAGTTCAACCCCGGTCCTAAAGAGAAAGTAACAGACAGTGACATCCAACTGCTGTCAGTGAACTGCACCACACACACCTTCATGATGTATGTGGTCATCAGTGGGTATAAACAGAAACCACAACTCTCTGTCCTGCTTTGGCTCTTTATTTATGAAACAGCAATAGACTCTCACAGTGGAAGTGATGCGTACAGACAAGGGACGGCATTTGACTATAAAATGACCTGCTTAACATAAAAATGTGCTACAATTTAAAGATTAAATATCCAAAAATGCTTCAACAGAGATACATAAATAAAATGAAAAAATGCTGAAAAAATCCATAATATAATAAAACATAATAAATTGTTTTTATTATTGTACAGACATATGATACTTGTAGGAAATGATACTTGTAGGAGTCACAATTATAGTTGCAGACTGAGAAAATTTTAATTGACGTTTACAGCGTTTAACATTTAGATTTAGCAGTTAGCCTCCTTTCCCAAGTAGAAGATGAAATCAAGAGGAATAAAACCCAAGTACTCTGGTTCTTGGAGTGGCTACACTGTAATGTTATCAGTCTTAGTCCTGCCCCTGTCACTGTTAGTCCTCCCCCTACAATTCCTAACTTATGCCAGTCTGAAACCACACCTGAAATAACTAATTAGCAGTTAATTAGCAATTACCAATAGATACAGCAAATTATACAAAGACAGCACTGAAACCAAGACAGAAGAACATAACAGTTCATTGGCTCCCATACAATAAAAGAGTGTGTGTGTGTGTGTGTGTGTGTGTGTGTGTGTGTGTGTGTGTGTGTGTGTGTGTGTGTGTTCAGGTTTGTTAATTTAGTTTGATATTGACATATTCTGTATTATCTCCATTATCCATTGCTCTGGGTGCTGGTCTGGTGGTGTTTATATGGGCTACAGTAGAATATATCACATCATCCTGCAGAAAATATCACAATTACAAAATATTAGCACACATACATATAGAATAATGCACACACTGTTGAGTGGATTAATACAAGTGTTAATACAATAAATGTATTGTATTGCAGAGGTGTTAATTGTAATATACATTTAATCCATAAATGCACATGTAAATATAATTTATGCAAGCGTGTGTGTAATCTGTTTTATACATTCACAAACATTTAAACACTCACCAGCCACTTTAATAAAGACCTGCAGTCTGTAATTTAATATGTGCACATGTCTTACAGGTGTGCACCACTGTTTAGTGTGTGACCACAGGAGCACTGCTGAATGGATCCTACCTGGATGGTAGACCACTCTCAACAAACAAGTGTCTCTGCAGTGGTAGTGTCTTTAGGGCATGGATGAGTGTGTAACAAGAAAAGCAGTGTGTCTGAAGTTTATACACAAGCCTGAGGAACTGCACACAGGTATATAATGCAGCTAGCAGATAACGATGTAGTGTAAAGGTGATCCTAATAAAGTGGCTGAGGAGAGTAACCACATACATACATCACCTGCCCTTTTTAATACAAATGATAAATGTGTGTTGATCAATTTTTCTTTAGTTAATGAGTGCTTACTGAAAAGATCTTGAAAACTAGTCAGACCAAAATGAATTTTTCCAGTACGCAAAATATACCCAGATGACGTACTGCTATGGCGAAATAATCCAGTACGTGACCAGGCCTGTCTCCGTGGTGTACTGCATCTCATCATGCAACGGTGGTGGTAAATCACAAGTGGGTAGAACTTCATACGTTCGCGTGACCTCTTAGTATGGTTTGTGTTTTTTTACACACTGGATATTATGCATTATACTACTACAGGGAACAGTAAACAGTATACCGTATATAATGAGTCTAGTATGCAGCATACAGTATGTAGTAAGCTATTTTGTATATAGCCCAAAGGTTTCTTGCCTCATGTCGGTGTTACATGAAGGGATTGGCCAGCAATTACATTATTTTCCTTTTCCCCGGATGGCCGAGACATGTTTTGCTCCTTTAGTTTAAAACAAAAGCTGCTAATGTTACTAACAAACTCTGGAAGCCAACAGCAACAGCAGGTAACAGTCGTTGTAATTAAGTTGGACACTGGAGGTCAACAGCAACCCAAGTATAACCTTAGTACATAATGGTCTTCATACATAAGTTAGATCACTACATGTCCACAAAGCTTTCTTAACCTGCTCAAACCTCATCCCGATTGTAGTGACGAGTTTATTCACTTTTCTAGTTCACAGTGAGTCATACTGCACATTGACTAGTCTGTGAGACCTTTATTAAGATCTGGATGCAGTTTGAGCTGGTTGAGAGTCATCTGTGGGCATGTATTTATGAAGGTTAGATTTGGGTTGCTGATGACCTCCAATGTTTGTTAGCAAACTTAAACAGAATTGCACTCAAAATAATTTTGTCTAAGGGGAAAAATAATGTAAATTAGACTTTTCACCTAAATACTCCTTTAAATGCCTGAGCTGTCTATTAAAAATATTTCCCCTCTGGTGCTCTGAAACAGACACTACAGGTAACAAAAGCGTTACTGCATGTCACGTGGTCATCACTAGTTAAAGGCCAGCAGACAACTACTGTTAGCTAGTAGGTAGTGAATAGTCAAATAAAAAAGAAATACAATTAAAAAACTTTAGTCGACTTTAGTTTTTTAGCACTGATTCAGGCACAATTTAGGTACTTGCTCAATTTTAAAAGTATTGTTTTAGCAATGACATCAGAAAAAATCCAAATGATACACAATCCTACTTGCAGAAACTACGAAACCTGACATATGCCGTTTATCAGTCAGCAGATTCATTTTCCAGACTGTTTGTTCACACCTTTTTATATGGTATGTCACAGAGACGTGTATCTACATGGCTGTTTCTTCTGTGCATGTTGTTCATGGATTCTAATAAAATGACACCTTTTTGATAAACCATTTTGCATGACGCTGATATGACCTGTTAGGATGTTTATCTCCTGTCCCTCTCATCCCTCTAACCTTTCTGGCACTTTTCTACTACTTTGGTTGATTCAGAAGTTACTTCTGAGTGCAGTGAGGTGTCTAAAAAGGCCCAGTAGCATAAAGGTACTGCTATAGAGCAGGTGATCATAATAAAGTAATCATCAAGCATATAGTGTACACACACACACACACACACACACACACACGCACACACACATGCAATGCTTAACATCTCTAGCTGCAACAGTCATAAGTGAATGACTGCTGAAAAGCCACTGGTAAACTACAGCACATTAGGCAAATAAAACTACTCTGTGAAACTACAGAATATTAAACAATTAACTGCTCTGCTAAACTACAGCATATTAGATGATGTCATACTGTCTGTCATAATTTAGTAATCAGAATCGACTGTGTGCACTGCAGTAAAGACTGTAGTGAAGTTCTCTGTGCACACAAGAATAAGGCCCTTAAAGTTTTTCCATACTTTCAGAAACACATGACCTCTCACCAGTACCTGCATGACTTTCACTGGGTCTTAACATGCAGAAACTAATCACTAATCCAAGCTCTCACACTGTAGAACAGATCTGTGCACTGAATCAGAGTTCACTGATATTATAACATGGATGTGTGACACCCACCTGTGTCTGCTGATCTCTCCTCTGTCCTGTTTGTCCCTCTCTGCTCATCGTCTGTTCACGTCTCTGAACTACAAAATTAACTCAGTGTGAGATGGACAGATATTTATTTATTTATTTATATACAGGTTTTATTATCAAGAGCATCTCACATGTTTATCAGTATGTGTGCTCTCTGGGAAGCAAACCCATGACAGTGTGTTATCAGCACTGTGCACTACCTGTCTACCAGGTGATCAGAGGTCTCTATTACTGGATAATATTGTACAGAGAACTTCACACTGAGACCTGTTATAATTGTCTGTGAACTTGAATAGGAGTGTGTTTGCGTGTGTGTGTGTGTGTGTGTGTGTGTGTGTGTGTGTGTGTGTGTGTATACCTCTGCATCTCCAGCAGATGACTCCTCCTAATCCCATCAACAGCAGTAAACCCCCCGCACCAGATAAAATGACATGACGTGTGTATACTGGAGAATTGTCTGCATTTCCTGCATGTGGGAATGTAGGAAGCAGAATTAAAATTTGATGTATTATTTGTCACTTTTAATATTATAGTGTATGATTTTTATAACAAGCATTCAATATAATTTTTTTTTTGGCACAAAAACAAAGAGGATGGAGCATGAATGAGTCTCTGTATCTCTACAATCTGAAATTACAAATTTTGGCATTATACTTGATTGAGAGTTGACAATATTGATATTGATTAATATTGATAATATTATTAGTAATTAATAAAAGTTGACATTATCAATGTCATTAAGACTACATTTGTAGTCCGTTAACCATTTTCAGATGTTATTGTAGTAGTAGGTTTAGAATGAAGCTGTTGGACTTGTTTTGTCAGTGTGCGCTGGAGTTCCAGGCATTTGTTAGAGTCTCTCTCTCTCTCTCTCTCTCTCTCTCTCTCTCTCTCTCTCTCTCTCTCTCTCTCTCTCTCTCTCCAGGCATAGCCGCCCACTTCACCTCCTGTAACATCTCTGTTGTACTGGAACTGACAATCTTTCATTCTTGTCCTACCTATCCCAGTGTCTGCCTTTGTCTGTCCCCATTCCTGTCTTTGTAACTGTCCCAATCCCAGCTGTGGTTCGGGTTCCTGTTATCCCATATCCCGTGCTCCTACTCTCAGCCGGGCTCCCATCCATCCCGCTGCCCAAGCTGGAACCCAGTCATCTCCTGTCCAGCCTGCTGTCAGGTCTCTGGTTGTGGTACAAAGTCCTGTTTCCACCCCTCACCCGATGGACTTTCCCCTGTTTTTCCTCCTTTCCCACCTGTCCTTGTCCAGGTTCTCCAGACCCTGCTGTGTGATGCCGGGCTCGGGCTCCCTTGTCAACTGTTATGCACGTCAGGAACCCCGTGTTAAGGGGGGTGTGGGTGCTACTGTAACACCCCTCACCACCATCACACAGGAGCCCCGTGTTAAGGGGGGTGTGGGTGCTACTGTAACACCCCTCACCACCATCACACAGGAGCCCCGTGTTAAGGAGGGTGTGGGTGCTACTGTAACACCTCTCACCACCATCCTCCTCCCCATGTGTTCCTTTGTTTGTTTTTGTTCCTCCACATGCTTTGTGTTGTTCATGCCCTCACACAGGGGTCCTGTGTTTCCCCTTTCACTTACCCCCGTCACCTGGGTCTAGTCTCACCCTCATTATTTACCCTATAAAGCCCAATCCTGTACAACCACTAATGTCAGTTATTTTGCCTTAATCGCTTGTATTACCTTGTGTATGCAACATTAGCAAAGTAAGTTCATGTGCGCTTTCATTTTCATTAAAAACAAAAACGCATCAAACCAGGCTAAGTCACGCTTGCATCCTGCCCCACACTCGTTAAACCAATGCGTGTTACCTCCATTGGAAGTGGATGGACTGAATGTCTTCTAACCTGTTGGAGACGTCATTGTAGTAGCAGGTTTAGTTGAAGCTGTTGGACTTGTTGTGTCAGTGTCCACTGGAGGAGAATTTACAGGTTTATATGGAGCCTCTGCAAGATTAGAAAAGTGTGATCAGTTATGAGTAATGAGGGTTCAGGGCTGTTATGTATTTAACATGTTTAGATTTTGTACTACAGAACTGATGTATGTACAGTTTGGCCAAGCAGACGTGTTCACTCCTCTGTGTGTCAGTGGTGGTGATATGTTGGCTACGTCTGAAGCTGCAGGGCTCTGTAGGTGCAGTGTGTCCTTCAGTCATTTTCTGAATGAATGAATTAGGGACTTCTGAGTCAAGTCTCTCTCTCTCTCTCTCTCTCTCTCTCTCTCTCTCTCTCTCTCTCTCTCTCTCTCTCTCTCTCTCAGTGCATTTCAGTTCAGTAAGTTTTATTGGCATGAGCATATACAACTATAGTATTGTAGTATTGCCAAAGCAGTATTATAACATGAACATTACACAACATTACAACCTTTGCAATTATGGAAATTAAGAATTCTGTTATGATAAAGAACTTGAAGAGAAACTGTAATTGGTCTGAAATAATAATAATTAGAAGTAAAAGGGAAGAAGTGAAAAGAAAGGAAAATGAATAAATAATAATGATGGAAAATAATAAATAGTTAATAATAATAATAATAATAATAATAATAATAATAAATAGTTAATAATAAATAGTTAATAATAATAAATAGTTAGGTAACTTTTATAAACTGGGTAATATAGTCTGTTTGTGTGTGTGTGTGTGTGTGTTTGGGTGGGTTAATCACTGTCCCTCATCTTATGGCAGGCAGATATGTATCACGCAGCTAAAGCGCTGCTTTCCTTCTTTTCGCCCAGTAGGATGGGCAGTTTGTCAGTGTTAGACAGACACTTAAAGTTGGGGTGGATCGTCTCAAATTTTGTAAAGTAAATTTGCCGTATTTGGATGAATTTTTCACATTCAGTGAGGAAGTGCAGCTCTGTCTCTACAGTATCATATTTACATTGCTGACAGAGTCTCTGTTCTCTGGGCAGCCATGACATTTATATCGGCTGGTCTGGACGGCCAGGCTGTGTTCTCTGAGTCTGGACTTTGTCAACGTGGTTCTGTGTTTAATGTCAGTCACTGTGTACAGGTCGTCTGCTACAGTGTACTGACGTTTTAGGGCCAGATAACATTGCATTTTGCTTTGTGCTTGTGTTTGTGTTCCAGTGGGTGATGTAGTTTAGTTTGTGAAGTGTAATAATTTGGTTTGGTCTGATTGTTTGTACTTCAGACTGGTCCTGATGTGTTAGTGTTAGTGTGTGTTAATGAACTCAGTGTCAGCACCAGCTGTGAGAGGAGACTCTTCTCTCTGCTCTTATTTTTTTTTCCTTTCTCTCTCTCCCTCTCTGTTTCCCTCCTTCTCTCTCTCGCTGCTTCCCTCCTTCTCTCTCTCTTTATGCAATAGTTTATGCTCCATCACATTTGATAAATATGAATGGTTGAGAAAAATCTTGTATTTGTAGAGTCAGTGGTTCTAGCCCATCTGGTCTATTACACAGTTAGTGTTAACCATCCTCCAACTCCAGTCATGATCAGTGTCTGACCACTGAAACACTGCTGGCTGGATATCTTTCACTGTCAGAACACTCTCAGCCTACCAGTAGCACTGAATCCAGTAACACTGCTGTACCTGACTAATATCTGAGGATAATGTGGTCCACATGTTATGTACATAAATATGTAATGGTGTTTCTCTACTTTTAAATGTCCTGTTTTTGAATTTTAGTAATATCTGATGTATGTGTGTCTAATAAAGTGTGTGGTGAATGTATTTATATTACATTTATTTGTATGTTTAAAAAGTAAGTTCATGGTGGAGAGACTAAATCGACTTATGAGGTTTTCATTGATATTAGGAATGTGGTTGCTAATAATGTTTTACCTGAAATATAAAGTCTTATGTATGTGTATTCTTTGTCTTTAATATAACACCTGTAGTCTCCCTCATCCTCTTCAGTCAGGTGTGATATGAATAGAGAGAGATTTCCTGGAGAGTGAACAGTACCCAGCTGAACTCTGTTTCTATACTGTTCACTCTCACTGGAGATCACATCCCATGAGTTTCTGTTTGTGTTGCGTTTCCTCCAGGTGAAATTCTCAGGTTTGGCGTGTGGGTCAGTACAGGAGCAGGGCAGCAGTACTGAGTCTCCTGTGTATGCAGTGATGACGTCTGTCCTCAGATTCCCTACCAACATGCAGCCTGCAGAAACACACAGGATAAAGGCCTTCACTATTAAACATGGCTGCACATGTACATGTAAAATGGCTGTTATTACATATGACATACTCCATTATTATTATATATGACATACTCCATTATTATTATTATATATGACATACTTAATTATTATTGTATATCACATACTCCATTATTATTATATATGACATACTTAACTATTATATATGGCATACTTCATTGTTCCAGGTCCAGTCACCTGATGGTACTGATGGTACCAGCCAACTGATGATGGTACTGGAAATCACTAAGAGATTTCCCAGTAGATGTTGGTATGATGGATACATGACCATCAAGTTATAAGATGTAAATGTCTGATTATATATTGTCTCTCTCCCTCCCTCCTTCTCTCTCTCCCCCTCTGCCCACCCTCGCTCCCTCCCTCCCTCCTTCTCTCCTTCTCTCTCCATCCCTCATTCTCTCTCTATTTCTTCCTTTCTCTCTCTCTTTCCTTCCCTCCTCTCTCTCTCCCTCTTTCTTTTTCTCCCCCTCTCTCTAGAGCAAATGAGAACAGTAGTAACTAAATAAGGAAACTAAACAAGTTGTGTGTAATATGGGTATATAACTGACTAGAACCTAAACAGGACAGAAGACAAGAGTCATTAACTACAGGTATGAAATACAAATACAAACAGAAGATGTAACTAGAAACAGACAGAAGTAGAACTGCAGATCCTGCTGCTGGATAGATTTTTTGTTTTATGTAGTACAGTAGTTATTGATACAGACCAGTCGCTATATGCAGTACGGCCCACTGAGTGCAGTTGAAATGATTTTTTGTTTTGTAACCACGCCCCCATGATGGCACACACCTGCCCCTGGTTTAATGTTGTGTGTGTCTGTGTGTAGTTAAACCCCTGTTGGTGTGTGCATTAGTGTTGGTCATTGTTTGTGTTGCTAGTCCTACGTGTATTCATGTTAAACGTATATGTTTGTGTTGCCGTCGTTAGTGTTCCTGCAGTGTTACATGTATTCGTGTTATCCGTTTATGTTGTGTGAGTGCCGTCGTCGTAAGCGTTAAGTATCAATAAATGTGTGTCAAAGTCGAGGGAGTCTGTGCGTCCTGCTCCGCGCCCTGCGGCACTCCAGCTGTTACAGCAATCAAGTGGCACATACAACAAATGCTACAGATTCTTAAAGTGCTGATGTTTGTTCAGTTTTCCACCTGATCTCACTGAGTTTGTCTGTGTGTCTAGTGAGGGGTCTGGTGTTGTCTGTACAGGCAAAGGTCTGAGTAACAGAAATGATCCAGTTAGATTCCCATTCTAATTAGATTTCCATTCCCATCATGTATGAAGACTTAAGCGTCGGTCACATCTAACTGCCACCTCGCTCATGTTTTCACATGGGTGGAGCAAAATGAGGGGATTATGGGCGGTCTTGGTATTGTGTAATTTTGGGGAACGTAGTCCTTCAGAAAACAGCTAACACTACTTGTGACATTGTTTTAATAATTAGTATAAGAATAGCAGCTGCTTTTCTTTCAGAAAGAAGCAAGTAAAGCTCTTGCCCCTTCAAGTGAATGAGGTTTTTCACCAGGCAGATTTTTCTCGTGTTCGGTGTGAAAGATTATTTATACTGCAGATTTAGTGTCTGATGCTGCCTTTAAATTGAACCTAAATAAGATGCCTTAGCAGGCAGCATATGTCAGAGGGAGAACAGTGATCACACATTTATTTAAGAGTCTTGGATCTGGAAGCATATTGGTCATTATTTCCATAGACATTCCAGAAAATTCTAATCTAAAGCCTCAACCCAAGCAGCTACAAAATTAAGATAAAAAAAAGAGCAAAATTACAAGACTTTGTACATAAATGCTTCATGAACTACAAATTCCATAATGCCCTCATACAGGTAGCTGAGATATGTGTACACTGAGAGAGACTGAGCTACAGCGTCATTTGTCATGGCATACTATGTCATTTCAACCAAGAAAATTGTAACATATTTATATGTGTAGGCCAAACTCTCAACTATGAAGTCTTGTTCTTGTTTGCCCCAACTGCTGTGGTCATCTGTGGTCTCTTGCAGAGATATTGTTATTCATCAATTGTTATTCAGGACAGTAAATCACTCTACCAGCTGTGGGTTCCTCTCGGATGTGCTATGACAGGGATGCTGCTCGTATGTGGTCACTCTTTGATTAGTCAGTGTTGGACAAACTCTGCTGTTGATCAATCAAGATAAGACTAAAGAAATTCTGAACCATAAGGAGTTAATTCTGGAGCAGAGCTGAGAGTGGAGCTGGAGCAGAGTTGGTGGACTGAAGACGTACATTTGGAGAAATCTCTCCCTTGGGCTTGTGCTCTCTCTCTCTCCCTCTCTCTCTGTCATACTCTCTCTCAGTCACATTCTATTTCTGTCTCTCCTTCTCGCTCTCTTTTTTCTGCCTGGATGCCCCAGCAGACATGCTCTACTGTTCCTGGCCTGGCCACCCACTTCACCTTCTTTAACCCCTTGCTACATTGAACTCATGAAGCTCGGCTCTCCGTGTAGTATTTGTAATGAGACTGATGGAGTCCAGACACTCGCAGATGATGTTAATCACTTGATAATTTATTAAGAGAGAGGAAGTCCAAAGCTGTAGTCAAAATTCTCTGCACTGGTGGATTGAGAATGAGTGAAGAGCCAGCTATATTTTTCTATATATTTAGACTGCTGACATCAGTTTCCTGTAAAGTATCCAATCTTTGCACTGCACATTTAGTAGGTCAAATCCTATGTTAGGTTGACAGAACCGCTGACAAAGCAGGATGTATTAAGACAGGAATTTTAGAAAGGTGGTTATGCATATTCTCATAACACATTAGACAATGCAGTAGAGCATTCTCTTCAGAATATAAATTGTAATTACAGGAATAATTTGGAATCAGATACATTTTGTAGTTTTATGTGCATTAAACCTTTGCCTGCACCTCTGCCTTTGGTTGTAGGTAAGTGGGACAGGGGTAAATAATTACAGTAACAGAAGCTCCAAATATGTCGCTTGTAATGTGAAGCTAACATCAACATTGACTAAATCAACTTTTATGACTGTTTGTTTACGCCCATTTGCAACTTGTCATAGCAAAGCCTTGCTTCTTATTTTAGATGTTTTAAATCAAAAATCTAAAATAAGAACACATTAGTGATTTTGATCCAGCTGGTCCACCAACATTACTGATTTGCACACTGTGCAGTTTTCAACACGATAATGTAACGCAGAGGCAGAGGCAGACAGGACTTGATGCATGTAAATGAAAGTTCTTCATTTGCAAAATAGGTAGACACAACGGCAAAATTAACAAAATGATGCAAACTAAGCACTGACTAAATGGAACACCAAAAGGAGAAAAATGATACAGGAACTGTGCAGAAACAATAAAATTGTGATGTAACATTTGATACTAAGACATCGAAGCTTGTATCACACTGTGTACTGAAGCTTGTATCAGTTACTATTACCACTAAAGTTAATATTACCATTAATAGTACCACTAAAGTTACTAACAACACGTGACTAATGACGGTCGAAGCTTTAGACATCACTGAAGCACAGGATGAGGGTGAGACTGTTTCATAAGTTTGGCACTGTCCTATAACTTGGAAGCTTTTTCTTTTTACTAAAAAAAACAAATGGAAATGCTAATTATAGAAGTCAAAAGTGAGAGTAAACGTTTCATAACGCCAACCTGTTGTCTTTTACATAAAAGGGAAACAATGAATTTAGACAAATAATTTCAGAATTTAATTACTAAACATCATTACTGATCATCCATTTTTTTTAATGACATATGAAGGCGGCGGAGTGTTGTAATAGTTTCTAATGCTGCGCAGTTTTGAATATATGGCTGCTATAATTTCTGAGAACTACCAGGTGTCACTGTTTTGTCACCAGCTTTCAATGCTCCAATGCTTCGAATCCTTCAGCAGTACAATAAGGAAGAACCTCAAACGCTTCACAGGACTTCGTCTGCACATCATTACCAAGAAGGAAGTTAAACAGTAAACACTAGAATAACGAGCAGGCTAATAACGTTACCAAACAACAATAATCTCACGGGAGGACGAGAGAGCGCACATTCAAAGACCCACAGCCAAGACGATAAAACAAGGGATATTTATACAAAGATTAACGAATGCAAACTAGACAAAGATGAAAACAGTGACAGGAAAACCAAACGAGGGGTCGGAACAGAAAAACCAAAACAAAGAAGCATGTGTGTTAAAAACCTGAGAAATTCTTACTTGAACTGCCCAAGATATTTGTTACAATTAAAGGAGTATTTGACCATCACTGAACTAAACGTTACTGGTAATGTGCACAGATGACAGCACAACAACAAATATGACAGCAGAAAGTCTACAAGCAACTCAGACAACCAAGACTTTGCTAGTGTGGATACATAAGAAAACCTTAAAGCTGGATTTATCATTTACAGTTGGATTTGGATCAAATACCGTGTTTTACCTTTAATGGTGAGTCTGATGGCTTTATAGTTCCACTGGTTAGGATAACACCTGTAGACTCCCTCATCCTCTTCAGTCAGGTGTGATATGAGTAGAGAGAGATTTCCTGGAGAGTGAGCAGTACCCAGCTGAACTCTGTTTCTGTACTGTTCACTCTCACTGGTGATCACGTCCCATGTGTCTCTGCTTTTATTGCTTGTGTTGCGTTTCTTCCAGGTGAAACTCTCAGGTTTGGCGTGTGGGTCAGTACAGGAGCAGGGCAGCAGTACTGAGTCTCCTGTGTATGCAGTGATGTCGTCTGTCCTCAGATTCCCTACCAACATGCAGCCTGCAGAAACACAAGAGATAAAGAAAGGCCTTCACTATTAAACATGGCTGCACATGTACATGTAAAATGGCTGTTATTACATATGACATACTCCATTATTATTATATATGACATACTTAATTGCTCCAGGTCCAGTCACCTGATGGTACTGATGGTACCAGCCAACTGATGATGATACTGGAAATCACTAAGAGATTTCCCAATAGATGTTGGTATGATGGATGCATGACCATCAAGATATAAGATGTAAATGTCTGATTATACTGATTATAGATTGTCTTTGCCTCCCTCTCACTCCCTCCCTCCTTCCTTCTCTCCCTCCCCACTAAAGTTATTACCACTAACATTACCACTAAAGTTACTAATAACATGTGACTAATCTTGTTTGAAGCTTCAAACATCACAGATACACAGGATGACGTTGAGACTGTTTCATAGGTTTGGCACTGTCCTATAACTTGGAAGCTTTATCTTTTTATTAAAAAATTGGAAATGTGCAAATTATAGAACCCAAAAGGGAGGGTAAATGTTTCATAACGTCAACCTGTTGTCTCCCAGTATAGTTTTGTACTATGTTTTCACATAAAAAGGGAAACAATGATTTTAAACAAATTACTGCAGAATTTAATTACTAAACATCATTACTGATCATTATTTTTTTGATGATGGAGTGTTGTATAGTTCATAGTTCTGCGCAGTTTTGAATCAATGGCTGCAGTAATTTCTGAGAACCACCAGGTGTCGCTGTTTTGTCACCAGCTTTCAATGCTCCAAAGCTTCGAATCATTTAGCAGTACAATAAGGAAGAACCTCAAACGCTTCACAGGACTTCGTCTGCACATCATTTCCAAAAAGGAAGTAAAAACACATCTGCAGATAAAAAGTTGCATTCCACAACACACTACACACAGCTACAGCAGTAACGCTGCTACACATCTTATACACTCTACAAAACTACAGTGTACTGAATGCTCTGAAAACTGCAGGTCAGACTACAGTCTGTCTGTGGGAATCACCATACAACTATGACCTGGAACTCTACAACTCTCTCAGTAGAACTCCACTGAAATTCTCCACCCACTAATATCCACAGTAGAGGGGAAGTGTGTTCAAGTGCAAAATAAATTATTCCTCCACTTCTTTCTCTCTCACATACAGACTAAATCTAACAGTGAAACAGTGTCTTTCTAGTGTCATCACTTCCTCCTGAGCTTCCCAGTGTTCAGTCCCCATCCTCAGTAAAGTGATCCTGCAGTAAGAAGTAGTGCTACACAGTGATCCCCCTCAGCACTGTTTGGTCACATCATTTCACTCCTGCACTTAGTGATCAGAGGACCAAACTGAATGTGTAGCTTAGCAAATATTAGAGAGATCAGACAGGAAGAGCTCTAGACTACATGCTGATCAAAATAAAGATTGATCATTTAATCAGGTAAACATGAGGATGGTCTGATAACGTTCATATTATTAATGAAGTACAGGTGAATGCAGCAGTCTATGATCATGTTGTAGTTTTCATACTATTAAGTAAAAACTACTTAAGAGAAGCTATGAGAGCCACCACTGAGACAGAACCACTAAAGGAGTCAGCATGGGGTTGTGCTCCTTATGTCCAGCGTGGCTCTGTGACTCCTTTGTGACTGTGACTGTGAGGACCATCACTAAACACATTTGCTAATTACAACAGTTTCTGATAATGGCAGCCATCTAAAGACCACTTTGGAGGTGGACAGTACAATGTCCCCACAACCCAACAGTTATCACAGGAAGTATAAAGTTTTTCTCTCCTTTCTCTTTGGTATTTTGTCAAAATCTATTTAACAACTGTTTGATGATGGTGAATATCTGTAACATAACTAATTTAGGCTGTGGGCTAGTGTGCACTGCAGTGTAACAACAACAAAGTAAAATAAAAACTGGAAAAAATGACCAAAAACATCAAAATAGTAATAAATATATGTATAAATTAGAGAAAAATAGGGAGAGTGGGCATCCTTGCCTAGTGCCTTTGTGCTTTGTGACATTTTGTGATGTTATTATATTAGCACTGATCGTGACCTTTGGTGTATAAAGGATTTTACAGAATGCATTACATTAGTACTTACTGTGGCCTTAGGTGTGGTGTTAAAAGATTTTACGCACTGTGAGGAGAAAAACGTCCAGTTTCCTTTATCAAAGGCCTTCTCTGCATCCTATGACTACAGCATTTTGTAATATGTGGAGTGAAGTGTAATGCATTAAGTTAAGTAGTCTACCATATTAATGGTTGAATGAAACCTTTGATGAAACTGGTTTGATCAGGGTGTATCAGTGATGGAATAATATGTTCTAATCTAATGGCTAATACTTAGATTTTTTTTTCTCATTTTTTGTTTCCATCTTTCCAAGAGAGGATATAGAGGTTTACCTAGAGTTGGGTTTGTACTTAGACATGCAGATTTCATTAAAAGGACTGATTATGGACCGACTTTAGTAAAACGTGTTCAGAGCTGTAGACCAATACCACAGTCTGACTGCTGTCCAAGGTGCTGAACTGGCACCCTTCAGCCAGGTTCAGAACCTGTGCTGTACACAGCTGCCCTCTATATGGCTGCCCAGTGAGACCCAGACAGGAGCCCCTGGTGCTTCCTCAGCTGTAGCTGTAGCCACTCACCTTCCCATCTCACCAAATACACCAAAAGGTCTTTAGAGGGGGCGCATATCCTACATTTATCCTTTATTTTATAGTTTTCTTTGGTGTCCTCTTACAATGTTTGTTTGGCTTAATCTTCCAAAAAAAAGTCAGTTAATAATTCAGTTTTACACAACAATTTTCTAACCTCCCTTTATCCCTAAGAATTAAACAGACAGTTTCTGTTGCTGTGCCTTTAAGATGTAAGATAAATGAGCTCTGTTCTGATTGGCTGCCCTGTATTGTGCTTCATTTAAAAGCAATAAGAGCTGAAATATGTCTGAAAACTGCAATGTAAGTGGTAGAGGTTAAACTGCTGTAGGCCGAAGAGGCGGAGATAAGTAAATGAGCTGGTTCTCATGACATCAGAGAAACAGGGATTTTCAAAACGGGATATTTTACAGATTAGATTCCATATATGGTCCATAAGGAATGGGAGCTGGACCAGTTGTCTTGCCAAACGTATTTATTCAACACTAGTCCAACTCTTTATCCTGTAGGTAGTGAGCTCTGCCCCTCATGAGGTCTCCATGGTCGTATAGAGTAGTACTGTCCTGGATTTGATGGATATGTTAGAATTCATGAGATCAGAACTCACTGTAGCCTCTCCACCAAATCCACCCCCACTTCCCACTTAGTAAAACACACAGAAGCACCAAACACATACATCATACACCACATGTAAAGGACTGTACCACATATACAATCAACCACAATGAGGTGTGACCTCTGTCACAGGCAGCTGGATACAGAAGTGGGTAGCAGACAAGAGATGCATCATACACAGAATGAACAAGTGAGGAATAAATAACACAAACACAAATAAACATGTGAGCACATTTCACATACCAAACCATAAATAAAACAACAACAACAAAAAATTGTTTTTATAAATGTAATGTCTTATAGAGCAAAATGATTCTTGTAAGAGTGACAATACTCTGTTTCTTAACTTTGTCAGTCTTAATAATGTCCCTACAATTCCTACCTTATGCTGGTCTGAAGTAACTAATTAGCAATTAACAAGTAATTAGCACCGGTTCCTCTCTACCGGGCCGAACCACAGCGCAGATTTCAGTGCCAATTAACGGGAAAGATCGGCGAAGAAGCAAATTTACTTGCCAACAGCAAAGATAGCTAATAGGATTTGTAAATAAGTCAGATAGCGAGCTACATGTCCTCAAACCTCATCCAGGTCGCTTCCCGGTGACGTGTTTCTTCACTTGTCTAGTTCACAGTTATACGACCCACGGACTAGTCTGGGAGACATGTGGTTTGATCAGCTTGAGAAATGTTTGTGGTCATGTATTTACGAAGGCTATATTTGAGTTGCTGTTGACTTCCAGTGTTTGTTAGCAACATTAGGATTTAACAGCTTTTGTTCTAAACTAAAGAGGCAAAAATTTGATTTCAAACATTTCTTAGTCGATAGACCGAATCTGGGATAAGTGGTGAGCTGCTACTCTCAGCTGATCCCAGATATAAATACCTTTGTGCAAATGAACGTATGAGTATGACAACACCTGTAGAGAGAAGGTAACACTCACCATCAGCAGCGTGGAGCACAAGGAGCAGATAAACACACACCTGCATTCTTACTGAGTTACACGCACACTACACACAGCTACAGAAGGACTGCTGATACACACCGTACACTCTTCAATACAGTCTACTGAATGACTTCACAAGTACACTTATATTGGAGAGGAAGTGAATTCAAATGAAACTCTGACAAACTTCTATCCACAACACACACACACACGCGCACACACACACACACACACACAGACACACACACACACAAACACACACACACACACATGCTTCCTTTCTGGGTTTGTGAGTTTAATTAAAATTCCGCTGTGCTGTTCCTCTGAGTGGTGTGTGAATGACATATTTATGTCTTTCACTCACCCATGAAGATTGTCAAACAGTCTCCAAATCCTCATCAGTGTCAATTATCCAGTTCTAAACTTCATGGTTTAATCAGTCAATCACTAAATGACTCTAGCAGCATAAATTCACTCCAGTGACTCCAGGTTAAATACTGTTTTCTTATTTAGTCCTAAGTTATTCTGATGTCACTGTAGTCATGGCTACCAGTTTACAGATGTGAGAATTCCCAGCATGCACCTCTTCCTCCTCATATATGTATTGCTAATCTGGGTGCACTGGGTACTATGTGTGAAATGTGCTCACTTGTTTATTTCTGTTTGTGTTATTTATTCCTCACTTGTTCATTCTGTATATGATGCAGCTCTTGGTCCACTTGGTCAGGAAAACTGGACAGCTCATGCAGATACACACACACATACACATGACCATGCTACTTTTTGAAATTCATGGGCTTTAAGCTCTGCTGTGATCCAGCTCTGAACTTCATGGTGTAATCAGTCAATCACTAACTGGCTCAGTAGGGATTTTGAGGAACAATGTCACATTCACTCCAGTGACACTGTGATGTTTCAGAGAAATCCAGATTCTCGAGGATAAAATTAAACATGGTTTTTTAATCTGAAAAGGATAATCCACCACGGTCAAAACACAGGCAAGGGTCAGAGCCTGTACTATAGGATAAACAGAGCCAGGGAGCATCACAGAGATGAGCTACAGTCCAGGTCAAAATCTAGAGAGACAAAATATCCAGGCAGACAAATCCAAGAGGGGCAAAAAATAGAAGTAAGAAATCAGAAATGGTTCAGAGATCCAATCAGATAAAACATTTACCTGATGTTTTTATCCAAAGCAATTTACAGTTATGACAGTTTGAGCTATTGTAGGTTAAGGGCCTTGCTCAGGGGCCCAACAGTGGCAACATAGCAGCATAGACAATGCACAGACAATACAAGTGGCAATATTTCCCAAAATGTCTCTCACAGGCAGTACTACTCTATCCTCATTCGTGTTGTCCTTCTGCTGCTGGGACTCATCCTACTGGACGGAAAGAGGTATTTACATATACCAGTACACACACACAAACACACAAATACATGTATACACATCAATAACTAGACCCACACACCTTATAAAATCAAAGCCCATCCTCCTCTGGCCAACAACGGTCACCACAATGATAATTTAGTAACAATTTTATGAGAAAAATAAATAAATAATAATAAAATGAAAAAATAAGCAGTTAATGTCTAGTCTGGTTCTCTAGAGGTCTTAGTCTTGTCCAAATGTGTGCACATGTCCGAAACCCATCCCACAAGAGAATGTCCATCAAAGGCAACGGAGAATTAGTTGGCTGGGGTGGAGGTGTGGTGGGCTACAACAGGGGACATCAGTGGGTGGAGGGAGTAGCCATGGCAGATGAGACGGGTGTAGGCTCAATAACATCATGACATCAGGGGTAGGTGAACCTCAGCAGAAAGAGAGACTAAATTATTAGGCATGTCCACGTACAAGGGTGTGTATATTAGGGAACTATAATGATCATACCATCCCGTGTCGAACAGAAGAGGATGAGCCTGGATTCTCGATCTCTTAAAGCTGATTTATGTAATTGTTGCCTTGTGATAACACCTGCTGAGAAACCCATTATAAAAATACATTTCTATGGAATTGAATAATGCAAGGCTACAATATAATTTCTAAGGATGGAGTTCCTCATAAAAACACTGTTATTGAACTGATTAAGAATAGCATGGTACTAGGGTTTTGGTTGAGATTATCTGAGGTTATCTGACGTTATCCGGCCAACCCTCGATGGAGACACTGAGCATGTGGTAGGCAAAACTCACATCCTTTTTCTCTTGATGATAAGCCAGTGAAAACATAGTCACTGTGTGAGTAAGTATGTGTGTGTAATGCGAAAACCCACTGGGAAAGCAGTACACAGTCAGGCTAGTCATGCTCTGCACATATGGCTTTATTAAATATGTTTATTTATTTAATTTAATTGGGGGGGTGGGGGTGGGGGGCTCAGGAATGATCTCTCAACACTGGCCTGGTAGCAGAGGCCTGACACATGTGACCTCAGACTCTTTGTCACGTACATAGTCATACATGCTATAACTGGCAGTGAAATGCTTTATGTAACTGCTCTGTCCATGGCTGAGGAGAGATACAGGGTAATGGAGAGTGGTTTAATGAATAAATAAATATGTTATGATGAATGAAGACAGGATGTATACTATGCATATATACAATGTACAATTTCCAGTTTTTACAATTTACAATTCACAGTTTTTTTTTTGTTTGTTTGTTTTGTTTTGTTTTATGATGTTTGTGGACATCATACACAGAGTAGTCCCTTCAGTTCCATCAGTTGGCCTGATTCAGGGCCCAAATGGCCTGCGAGAAGAAGCTCCTCTTCAGTCTCTCTGTGTTGGTCTTCAGGGAGCAAAAGCGCTTCCCTGACCTCAACAGAGAGAAGAGCCTATTGTTGGGATGGGTGGATTCCTTCACAATCCTCCTAGCCTTGGTCTGGCACCACTTGTATTAGGTGGTCCACAGGTCAGGAAGTTCCATATGAAGTTCCGCTCTGCTGAACGCACCATGCTCTGGAGTGCTTGTCTGTTTTGCTTGGTGCAGTTCCCAAACCAGACTCATGTGAGGATGCTCTCAATAGTGCATGCCAGGGAGTTGGTGTGGTGGGACCAGGACAGGTCCTGCGAGATGTGAACTCCAAGGTACCTGAAACTGTCTACTCTCTCCACCGTGGTTCCATTAATCCTAACAGGTTGGTAGTGCCGCTCCTGCTTCTTGCTGCAGTCCACAATCAACTCCTTTGTCTTGCTGACGTTTAGGAGGAGATTATTTTCCTGGCACCAGTTTTCCAGGTGTTTAATCTCCTCCAGGTAGGCCCTCTCATCGTTGTCCGAGATCAGACCCATGACGACAGTATCGTCAGCAAACTTGGCATTGATGGTAGAGCTGGAAGTGGCCACACAGCGTAGGTGTACAGTGAGTAGAGCATGGGGCTTAGGACACAACCCTGGGGAGCTAAAGTGCTGAGGGTGAGGGTGGATGAAACATAGTTGCCCACCCGTACTGATTATGGTGTCTCATGTGAGTTTTGTCTCTTACCCCTCCCAGTAATTGTTCCCAGATATTTCCTGTTTGTCTCCTGCTGTATAAATACCCTAATGCTAATGTCTGCAGTCATAGTCAGTGTATGACCCTACTTTCATGTAAATACTTGTGTCATGAAATAACTCAGCTTAATGAATACATCAAATATAACATCCAGGCTCCACTTTTACAGCAGTGTTCTTAATCTATTAGTGGTGTGAGAAAAATATGGTTTGTGGACTAAATTGTGGTAGAAAAGTATTAGAAATGTGTATGCATTTTAATGTGAATATGTGCAGTTTTTAAAGTCAATAAACATTTTGGTCTCAAAACACCTTATGAACACCCCAGAAAAAGGAGGAGACTGTTCTGGTCTGAGAGCTCAGGATGTCTGACGTCTGCGGCAGTTTCATTTCTCACAGTTCCAACCAGTGGGCAGTGGGTACCGGATCAGAGTCTAAAGCCCATTTTAGACCAGAAGTGACAACCGTGTTGCTTCTGTCCCTCTGCAGCTAAACTGTGGTCACACACTCACAAGCTCAGTTTCCTTCTAGTCTATTTCTTGCCTTATGCCATGACAGGCTTATCAGTGGTTTCTAGCTAGAAATAGTACAAAATACTACTTTTATTCGGTAAAGTGTAGTTTAATAATCAAAACAGCACAACTCTGACTGCTGGGTCTATTCTAACGTGAAATTGGGATAAAGGATGATGTTTTAAACACAGACTAAAACTAGAACTAGGCTCCAGTGTGTTCTCAATGGCAGGTCTAGTTTGAATTTAATTTAGTACAAAACAGGTTTAGTATGTGTAGGACTGGTATGGTTACTGATAATTTGGGGAATATTGTGTACTGTGAGAAGAGATGTCAGTACTTCACTGAGAAAAGGGACTGCTCATGTACTACCCAAACCATGTCTATGTTCAAAGGCTGATTAACAGAGTTTATCAAAGTTCAAATAGGTTCTTATTGTGTCTTATTGTTTTTGACTCATTCAGTAAATTCAGAACTTCATATTACTCACAAAAAATCTTAAAGAACTTTTCTACATAAGCAATGGTCAAAAGAAATTATTGTGATGTGGAAACTGAAAAACCAAACAAAAAGCAGGTCCTCTCACTATCTATAAATTCTTAAATGTGTGTGTGTGTGTGTGTATGTTTGCATGCTTATAGACTCTGAAGACAAAGCACACAGCATTCTGTAGTGACAGTGCATAATAGTTCAAAGTATATTTACCAATAAAACAAATTTGATACAATGAATAAAATATTAAGTACACAGGACAACATAAGACAGTGCAAACCTAAAATATATCAAGCTATGAAAAAGTAGTGCAAAAATTTGTATATGCGCAAGCTTTGAGGTGATTAACTCTATAAACTGCATTTTAAAACTATAAACTTAGAAAGAGGAGTTTGAGAATAAGAGCGATGGGATAATATATGTCTGTTTGTTTCTCTCCTCTACATCAGACTCCACCCCCTTTGCTTTATAATGAGCATGTGTGTCTCCTATATGGTTTCACAGATGCAGCATCATGGTCAGTGTGGGACTGTAGGATACATCACAAAGGAAGAAACAACCAGAGACCTCACAGGTCAAAGGACATGATGGCACTGTGTGTGGTTTTGTATGTCTCCGTAAAGCTGGTGATGTGAACTTGAAAATAAACATAAGAGCTCTGGCCAAGTTCATTTGTTCCCAGTTCCTCTCTGCTGGGTGGACATTAGGGTCTGGAGTAATGAAGTAATGCTGTGAGAATTCTGGAGTCAGTGTATGTCCACAGTGGTAGTGGAGATCTGGGTGTAGAGTTGTCAGTGTGTGCTGGGAGGTCAATGGTGTTTCCATAGAGACAAGGATGCTAAGTTTGTGTTTTCTCTTTACTGTACTTCCTCTCACTAAAGGTGAGTGTGAAATTTTCTCTTAATGCTGAGTGACATGAAACTGTACATATATGTGATAATCTAAAAATGTTATTAAAGTGAGTTGAATCATTCAAGATTTATTTGGCTGAATTAGAATCATAACCTGGCTGGTTTTAGAATTAAAATATGATTAAAAGGTCCAGAATGCAAACAAACAAAATATTTGCATGAAGTAAAATTTATTAATCAGAAATAAATCAAAAAGTCAAAAGATGTTCAGAAAATGAAAAGACAGGTTGGGGAAAATGAAGGGAAAAAAGAAATACAAAATAAATTGGTAAAAAGACCTGGGAAAAGTTAAAGAGTAGGGCTAATTTTGTTGGAGCGCTTGGCACAGGACAAGGTGCTTTTTATAGCCTGCCATGCTCGTCTGAAGAAGATGCGTACTCTCTTCAACTTCTTGCATTCTGAGCCTTTATATTTGAAATAAAAGTAGAATTTTTAAACTGGTGTCCATGGAGTGGATGTATGTAAACTCTGATTATTGATGTGGTGCTTTGATGCTACTCACCAGCTGGGGTGTTCTCCACTTTGACTGCCTCTGTAATAGATTCCGCTACTCCACCCAGATCCTCTCTTACATCTACAAATGTTTATTTTTCCCAAAAATCAATACAAATGCAATTACATAATAAAGTACAGGCACATATTTAAAGTGAACAAACATCATGTCCTACTGTGTGTTCTTAATGTAAAGCTAGATTTATGCAAGAAAGTACATCTGCACCTTCTACATGTACACTGTGGTCCAAAGAGCAAATCTCTCCCGTTGACTCTATGATCATAATGTGTTCAGCAGTTATGCTCCGGATGGTACGAACCTCCTTACAGTCCTCCTGTTTCTTGAGTGAGAAATGAGAAATAATCAGTGATGAATTGTAAAGGAAATGAATCATCCATTGACCCCACCTGGGCAGTGGAAACTCCACTAATGGACAGCATATTTTGGCTTGCCATCTGTACAAGTCAGGAAAATGTGAAGGCAAAATAAATAAAACCGTGGATGCAGTAAAAAAGATGTAGACACTTACACTTTCTCCCAGATTGGCACAGTAATGTTGCTTAAACCAAGCAATGGGAGCAGGGTCTCTATGACTCTTCTGGCTTCTGGTAATAATATTAATAATGAAGTTGTCCCTTGGCATCTAGAAAGGGCAGAAGAAAGCTCTACTGCACTGAATGATAATAAAGCTGTTTAGTTTCTTTTAAAAAGTTGAAACAGTTTGCATGTGTTTTTGGATATTTAAAAAAAACCTTTAATTTTTAAGAATTAAAGATTTAGTCCTAAGAAGTAATTAA
The DNA here is from genome assembly GCF_041902795.1 of Electrophorus electricus. Taxonomy (NCBI): domain Eukaryota; kingdom Metazoa; phylum Chordata; class Actinopteri; order Gymnotiformes; family Gymnotidae; genus Electrophorus; species Electrophorus electricus. The sequence goes on from NC_137498.1 coordinate 9,268,827, forward strand.
ATTTGAAATGAAAATTAGGCTTTGATTACAACACAGTTTTCTACAAAACAAGGCTTATTTTACATGCATTTGTGCACAGGATTACCTTTGTACCCCAGTTTCATATCTCTATATGGAAATGAGAAATCAAAGCCTGTAGACTTTATATATTTATATACAGTTATTATGTAACCGAACAAATGGCCACCCGTAGCTCAATTTCTTCTACAAATGTTAATAAATGTGAAACAAAGGTTGTCTGTTGTGCGACAGTGCATAATGGCCACACTCGTGGTCTTACAAAGGCTTTTCTAAAACAAGCGCAGAAGTCACTTTCCCTTGTCTCAGTCAACGTATTTCATCTAATGGAGTTCAGTTACGCGAATATTTTCAGCTACGTCTCCTTTTATTCATCAACGTTTCCTTTTAGTTAGTTCATTCTCTACTCACTTATGCCGCATTTTAAAATATTTGTGTGGTCCGTTAAATTAAACAGCTGAGACGGCCCGAGTGCCGCAGGTCCCACAAACTCCCTTGACGTAGACAGACGTTTATTAGACGAACACGAATAACGAACACAGTGGCGCTCACACGAAACGGGCAAGATGAACATGAGCAACGTTGAACACAGCTTACAAACATAAAATGCACCACGTACGTGAACATTAGCGAGAACACAGACCGACAGGGATACACACACCAACCGGGGTTTAAACACACACAGACATTAGGAGAATAACCCGGTGCAGGTGTGTGTGACTACATAGTCGTGGTTTCACACAAGACCATGAACTCCCACTGCAGGCGGCGGGCCGTACCACGTGACTAGTGGGGCGGGGAGCTCACTATCAGCCCACTAATTAGTTCTCCGTTCAGTCAAAAGTTCTCTATCATTAAAATGTGTGTTCTCATTTTAAATTCGCATATTGGCTACATGTTTATAATACGATTCCGTTATCAAATATTTAGTATCTGCCTTTGTAAATAAAACTAAATTCTACTTACGTTTTGTTTTCGCTTCTCAGTATCTCTTATGCGTGAAGAATTGTTTGTAGTCTCTGTTGATGTTTTGTCTAAAATGATCGTCATCGGCAAATCCACTCAATAAACTGATCTGGGGTCAGAAATAGAATGACACACATTATGACATAATGGAGCGCTAAATTCTGTTCAGTGGCTGTTTAGAACAATGAAAAAAGTGCAGCTGAAATGACATTATAGTCTCATATTATAAATCACATTTTAAAATCATTTCCCCCTCTTTACGCTATCATTTTGTTATCAGGCTCAGATTAAAAAATCTAAATAAATAAAGTAAATATAACCTATACATGTAAACTATATATTAATTAATTAGTAATCATTCCACATAGGTACAATTCACTCACTCTGTATTCGTTATAATCCAAAGTCATTTGAACACTCATTAAGGATCAAAATGCAACCTAAACAACAACTATAATAATAAATTCTTAAGAAATTATACAATTTTAACTGAAAATTAGGCTTATTGATCACAATACAATGTTCAACAAAACAAGGCTCATCTTTCTCGGGTGTTTCAGTACCAAGGCTATGCAGTTAGGCAAACACTTTCTTGCATAATATATGCTTATATTATGAAATTGAGCCACTAGACAAACAGAATTAAATGCTCCGTTCATTACCGCTTCAAATGGTTTATTATTTTTTAAAAGTGCAGGATTGTAGCCCCAGGCACAAAGAGCACGAAGTGTGCCCTGGGTCAGCACTAATTTGCTGGGCATGACCGTGTGACATCTTGGGCCTGGAAGTCTGTTTCTAGTTTTATTTAAAGGGTCAAACTGCATGAAGTGTGCCCAGGCCCAGAGCTACTTTGCTGGGCATGACTGTGTGACCTCTTGGGACAGGAAATCTGATTGTAGTATTATTTAAAGGGTCAAACTGCGTGAAGTGTGCCAAGGCCCAGAGCTACTTTGCTGGGCATGACTGTGTGACCTCTTGGGCCTGGAAGTCTGGTTGTAGTATTACTTAAAGGGTCAAACTGTATGGTCTGCCCAGTCCCAGAGCTACTTTGCTGGGCATGACTGTATGACCTCTTGGGCTTGGAAATCTGGTTGTAGTATTATTTAAAGGCACAAAGTGCATGAAGTGTGCCCTAGCCCAGCACTACTTTGCTGGGCACGACTGTGTGACCTCTTGGGCCTGGAGGTCTGGTGATTCCATTATATAAAACGTCAAATGGCCTGAAGTGTGCCCAGGCCCAGAGCTACTTTACTGGGTATGATTCTGTGACCTCTTGGGCTTGGAGGTCTATTTCTAGTTTTGCTTAAAGGGTCAAACTGCGTGAAGTGTGCCAAGGCCCAGCGCTACTTTGCTGGACATGACCGTATGACATCTTGGGCCTGGAAGTCTGTTTCTAGTTTTATTTAAAGGGTCAAACTGCATGGTCTGCCCAGGCCCAGAGCTACTTTGCTGGGCATGACTCTGTGACCTCTTGAGCCTTGAAATGTGGTGCTTTGAATGATTTAAAGAGTGAAACAGTCTGAAGTGTGCCCAGGTTTAAAGCAACCTTGCTGGGCTTGACTGTGTGACCTCTTGGGCCAGGAAGTCTGTTTCTAGTTTTATTTAAAGGGTCAAACTGCTTGAAGTGTGCCCAGGCCCAGAGCTACTTTGCTGGCTATGATTCTGTGACCTCTTGGTTCTGGAAAGATTTACAGAGTGAAACGGTCTGAAGTGTGCTCAGGTTTAAAGCAACCTTGCTGGGCATGACACTTTGAACTCTTGGGCCAGGAAGTCTGTTTCTAGTTTTAATTTAATTAAGATTTAATTAAGAGGCAAAAAGCAAAAGTAAAAATAATGTATATGTAACATGCTGCAACCGTCCCTGATCTGTGCTGAGACCGTCCCCAGGATTGAGGTCAGTTGCAACATCTGACTTCTTCTATTCAACTAAATAAGTGGATGTCATGTGTAATCATTTTTAAATGGCATGACTAATTAGAAGACAGATGTAAGCTTTATATGTAAAGAAGTGGTTGGTCTAGTCCAAAGAGTCTCTGAGTAACTGAGAGAAAAAAGTGTTGCACTCATCTCATTCTACCTGTACATGCAATGACAAGAAATGACGAGAAACACTATTCATTAGGAAAAGTCCTTGAAGTCCACAGGTAAGAGTGCTTATGTTTATTATGATAAGTAAAACTTTTCTTCAAATAAATTGAACCAAATGCACTTTGACCTTTGCTGGGAGGTACGGGAGGATTTTCTGAAGAGCTAAGAGACTTTAAAAGTATTACCTCTGAACTTACATCTGCAAAGTGTTACATCTGAACTTGCAACAAGTTGATCTAATAAAGACATTTTTACAACAAAGTAGGCCTTAAGCCCATTTCACACCAGAAGCAGTGCATCGAGTGTTAAAATGAAAGCTAAACTGGCTAAGTTATAAGTATATAAGTCTATAGACTACTAACGAAATGTCTACAAAGACAGACTGAATTGTCTGAATAAATTTAAAGAGGCAGTATGTTCCAGGTGACTATGTTGTCCTCTACACTCTGTCAGAAACCTTGGCCTCACCATGGAGAAACAATTCCATCTGGAGGACTAAAAGAGAATTTCATTTTGATGGACTATTAATCTAACAATGATTAATACATGTTTAAAAATAGTGTATAAACAGTGTATATAAAAAAGAGGAACTATCAAAACAGTACTTTACTGGAGAAGGTAAAAATTTTAATAAATATAATACTCCTCCGAAACTGCAATGTCTCATTTATATGCACTGTAGTGTAACTGAACTTTAAATTTCAATAAAAATTAATTGAACAGTTGTTCATCTATACAGTGCAGGCTATACAATCTCTAGAGATACTTTGATGGTTATTTGCAACATCTATTCACCTATCCTATCTATACTATAATTCCTTGCTTTTAGTTGATGAGGAACATGCAGTCTATTGGTGAAATATAAGACATGCTGAAAGATAGATAAGCCTCTACTCACATGTTGTTGAGAATTGGTTAATAAGATATTCATAACTTTGAACAGTCAATAGTCTAGAGATGGTCTGTTGAATGTCTAAATGCAGACAATCCAAATAAAGGGTTACCCAGATAGGATCAGTTGTGTAGCTCTTTGGCTGTCCTCCTGATCAAGTATTTAGGTCCATAGACGGTACATTGAGAAAGTGTGTAGGTCTGTAGTGGGCCTGTTAATGTCTGTTGTCTGTTCCATCTCCATCAGTGTGGCAGGAACTGATGCTGAGGTAAAATGGATGATAAATTCTTAATTTCAGGAGGCATGGTGATACTACAACAGCTTGTTTATGTTGTTTGTAGCTTTGGTCCTCTTGGTACAGTAGACCACAGCCATGATGATGTGGTGGAAGATCACGGTGACCAAAGCAAAGAGGGATGTAGGGCAGAGTCTGAGGAGAGACTGTAACAACACTGAGGAGTGAGGGGTGGTGCAGCGCAAAGACAACTCTGAATGTTGAAAATGAAGATGAAATAATCCTTTTACTCATTTAGGAGACAGTTGGCCCTGAGCCATATTGCACACATTATCTCTAGTCATTATTTAAAAGCTATGCTATGTTTAAAAAGTTATACTTTTTATGGGCATTTTTAAACATACAAGCCCACTGATATATGTTTTACATTGTACATTGAGCCTGATGTATCTGTTTTGAGCTCCTTTATGATTGCATAAGTACAGCCCGCCATCCTCCTCAGTCAGGTGTGATATGAGTAGAGAGAGATTTCTTAGAGAGTGTGCAGTACAGGTGAATTCTGTTTCTGTACTGTTCACTCTCACTCCACCTGTTTCTGGTTGAACTGTGCCTGGCACAGTGTAACCTCTCAGGTCTGGCGTGTGGGTCAGTGCAGGAGCAGGGCAGCAGGACCGAGTCAGGAGCAGGGCTGCAGGACCGAGTAAGCAGTGACGTTCTCCATCTCAACGTTCCCTGCCAGACTGCAGACTGAACCACCACAGACACCCTCCATAAGCTCATGTAGACCCAACAGGAGGCCGTGCTAGTTTGGGGTATGTTTTCGATTTCAATTAAAAAGCAAAATGACACCACCTAAATGCTTTGACCCAGATGCTTCATCTGGAGTGATTTTCTGCAGTGATCCCTACACTCTCAGAATGGAGAAGTGAGAGAAGCTTGTTCAGAGAGAGTTTTATGTATTACGTGTGTTAACGGCTCAAGTAAGTTCATAGCTGCAGTTTTAATCTAAAATTAAAATTGTCATCTACTACCTCAGTGCTGACTGCTTGCAACCCTGACGGCATTCATTACAACAAATGGTGCATTTGAGTAACATCTGCTTATAGTACTGCTCTAAACACAGTTTAACACAGAAGGTCTGGAACAGTCAAAAGTTGTGGGTTCAGTCTAATGATGACAGTATCACTGTGCTTGATAGAGATTTAATGGTGAGTACGGTGTCTTTATATTCTCTCCTTTTAAGATAACACCTTTACACTCCCCCATCCCCTTCAGTCAGGTGTGATATGAGGAGAGAGAGATTTCCTGGAGAGTGAGCAGTACCCAGCTGAACTCTGTTTCTGTACTGTTCACTTTCACTGGAGATCATGTCCCATGTGTTTCTCTTAGTGTTGTGTTTCTTCAAGGTGAAACTCAGATTTTGTGTGTAGGTCAGTGCAGGAACAGGGCAGCAGTACTGAATCTCCTGTGTAAGCAATGATATATTTGATCTCCCTTGTGCTGTCCAGTGTGTAGCCTGCAGAAACACATTAATTTATGCAACTAATGAGAGAGTTTTGCTTTAACCACAGTAGTACATAAACACATCATTGACTAATTTAGGTTCAGTTTCAATGTACAGCATTATATTGTTAGGAGTATTTAAAGTGGCACTCTGCTGTTTTATGTTATTGCATGACTCTGTTGGGAAACTGACTCCAATTTGTAGAATTAGGACAAGCCTATGTACAAAATATCCCTGATAAACATAATTAAATACCAGCAAGATTACCAATAGATTTGATGGCAGTTGGTTAACTGAACCAAATAATTCTAATGTATTCTCATAAACCAGATTGCATCATGTATTTTTAAAGTTTAGCTCATTTTGGACGGCTTAACACACTACTTAAAGTGATGCATCACAGTCACATGTAATCAGCTCTTGCCAAATTCTATTGTCAAAGTCTATCTATCTATCTATCTATCTATCTATCTATCTATCTATCTATCTATCTATCTATCTATCTATCTATCTATCTATCTATCTATCTATCTATCTATCTATCTATCTATCTATCTATCTATCGTTTCACTGACAGTGTTGCCATCCTGTACCTTGTGTACATGGTGTCCTTTTTATTAGCATCTTTCATATTATTTTAATGTTTTTTTTCTTTGTTGCTACTATATATTTGTGCAAAGCACTTTGAATTGCTATTGTGGATGAAAGGTGCTGTACCAAATTACATTGTCTTGCTTTTCATAAGTGATGTGTGTTTGACCAAAGGGGAAGTGTTATCTAGATACTTCTAAATACATTCATTCTGGAAACTTGAAGCACTTGTGCACTTGAAGATTCTTGGGAAGCAGCTGCAAGGTACTGTAGTTAAAGATGTCGAGTGGATATCTATAGAAAAATATACAACTTCTTAAGCACTTTGCTTACACAGCTTATGAAGGGTCGCTGTCTGAAATTTCTCTGTATATATATATATATATATATATATATATATATATATATATATATATATATATATATATATATATATATATATGTGTGTGTGTGTGTGTGTGTGTGTGTGTGTATAATCAATAATAAACTAACAAACAGGCATGCCCTTAAAGACAGGTAAATGACCCGTTGAATAATAATAATAATAATAATAATAATAATAATAATAATAATAATAATAATAATAATAATAATAACTGGTACTGTAGCCTGCTCTAGATGTGCTTCATAAAACCTTATTAACAAAGACAATATAATAACTAAAATAAAAGGATCCGTTTTTATCACCTATTCCTCCTCATGCATTACTCCAGGAGTGGTCTATTTTATCTTTTGCAAGAGATGTATTCATCTGTATATTGGAGGAACCAAGAGAATGTTTGCTGATTGTTTTGTTGAACACCTTTGGACCATCAGAATTAAGAATTTGTCATTTCCAGTGGCAAGACATTTTAATGCTAATGGAATTTGCAATAATTTAGGTAATTTGATGAAAAACATCCCACCTACACTTTCAGAGATTTAGAAACCCATGAAACAGTGTCATATCTTATAGCCTAAACTAATTCTACAGTCATACCTATGGAGCAGGTGTACATATAGACTGGTAACTCAGTACACAGTCTAAACTCATTTTAGTGCCTCACCTCTATAAAGGTGTAATGTGTCATTTTAAGCAGGTAAAAATAGAAACCACACTCATCTGGCTTTTGCTCTTTATTTTTAAAACAGAAATAAATTCTCACAGTGAAGTAATGGCTACAGTCAACAATAAAGCACTTGACATAAAATGATATGCACATTTATGTAACGACGGAGGCCTAGGCAGGACGCACGAATGAGCCGACAAAAGTTACGTTTATTAACACCAGACAACAGACAATGTAGCACATAGGCTAATACATGGTCAATCAATAACAACATACACTACTAAACATGAGAGTTATACTCACGCACAGAAATGACACAAATTACTCACGCACAGTGATGACACAAAATGAGGAGCAGGTGTGAAACACAGGGCGACACACACAGAAAAAGACGTCTGGGAGGAGGGGCCGTACCGTGAACATTTACACATCATTTTTTATTTCATTAAAGCCAAAAGCACTACTACTAATAAATTACATGCAAAAAAGCTAATAATTCACAGAAGTATTCAAATCATCTTTCAGCAGATTAACCCCTAATGAGGCATTTACAGTGAAGAAACAAATAAAATACTTGCTATTTACTGGCTACCATATATGTTTTTGTATGTTTATTTTTTGTCCATTTGCTTGATTGCATTTGTTTGTGTGTGTTTGTGTGTGTGTGTGTGTGTGTGTGTGTGTGTGTGTGTGTGTGTGTGTGTGTGTGGAGAGTGTGTGCTTAATTTGAATTTAATTTGATGCTGGCATATTCTGTTTAATCTGCATTATCCATTGGAGTGGATGCTGGTTTGGTTTTCTGACTGTGTATTACAGTGGAGTAAGTGATATCATCCTGTAGGAATAACACATTAACAATTGTTACATAACACACATGTTTACAAAACACACATTCAGTATGATGCACACCTGTTCTTGTGCTGTTTTGCATTTCGCTTTTCGATTTACAGTTGCGTATAGGACACTCGAATCTTCCTGTAGAAACACAGAAATGGAAAATTAGCAAACTTGTGTGAACACTAAAGTACACTTTCACAAAAATACTGTATATAGGAGTCTATACATGCACACAAATGCACAATTCAAATGCACCAATAACCTTTATGCACCTATGACCATCATGCAAAGGGCAACAACAATATGCTATATGTGGTGTGAAATCACTGGTACATGTCCAGAAGACCCGTTTTCATATGAATGCAGTGATAAGAGCTGTGCTCCATAAGGACAGAGGTGAAGTGAAACACATGTAGAATTTAATGGTAAATAATCCTTGTCTAAAGAGGGACAATATAACCCGCCTTAATACCTACAGGTCAGAAGCTTTAACATCAGTAGTCAAGAAATGCTTTGAGAAGCTGGTTCTGTTTTACGTCAAGTCCATCACTCCCACCTCCTTGGACTGATATAGTTTTACAGAGCAATCTACACTATGCCCAGTCACAATCAACACTATGTCTGTACTCATCTGGACCTTCTAGGATCCTATGACAGAGTCATGTTTGTAGACTTCAGCTCAGCTTTCAACACAACTGAGAGTGGAACCCTACGTCTGTCAGGGCATTTTCAACTACCTGTGAGATAGAAGGTAGCTTGTGTGCCTGGAACCTTATCTGTCAGAGCCCCTATCCATCAGCACTGGGGTTCCTCAAGGCTGGACACTCTCAGTCCTCCTCTTCTCCTGCTACACCAACAAGTGCATCTCCAGCTATCATCAAGCAAATGACCCTAACAGGACTCGTTAGCAACACTGACTGCTAGTGGAGTCAAGTGGCTCGTCTGGCTTTGTGGTGCACTGAAAACAACTTGGAGGTCAACATGCAAAAAGCAGTAGAGATGAATGATACATTTCTGAAATAAGACATCTGTCCATCTCCCTTTGTAACTCAGTACAGTAAGTGATGTGGAGTCTGAGCTTCCTACACACCACCATCTCCACTGATTTCAAACTGGAGATCACAACAGCCATCATCAAAAACATTCATCAAGAGCTGCTTTGTATCAAAAACTCACCATGGACCCCACACACTATCTGTATAAAACCCTCTGCTCAGGTATTTGTTACTGCTTCAACAAAACCTGAACTTCACAACCTGTTTCCCAAAGATGGTTTTCCTTATAAAAAAAAATAAATAAATTTAAAAAGTGCTGTACGTGATGTATGTGATCCGTTATTTGAACGGTATTGTACTAATTGTGTTGTATCATCTGAACCCCCCCCCCCCCCACTATTCAGATACAAAATAGCACTCACTTGAACAGGTGAACAAAGAACAGCAGAACAATCCTGTAAAAACACACACACACACACACACACACACCATGGAAGATTTGACCTTGAAGGACGTGTGCCAGTAATGATGCGGAGGTTGTTTTTCTTATGTTACAGTGGATGGTATGTGAGCATTCACCTGTGTCTCCTGCTCTCTCTTCTCTTCTGTTTGCCCCTTTCTTAGCCTCGTTTGTCCATGTCTCTGGACTACATTAGAAAACCAGACAGTGTGACCCACAACTTGTATGCATGCATGTGTGTGTGTGTGTGTGTGTGTGTGTGTGTGTGTGTGTGTGTGTGTGTGTGTGTGTACCTTTGTATCTCCAGCACAAGACCCCCACGAGACCCAGCAGCAGGAGGAGGACAGCTCCCACAGCAGTAGTCATGAGAATATATAATAGATCACCAGCAGGGTTTTGGACATCTGAAGGCAAACGTTATGCAAATGTTATGTGTATTTCTGTGCGTATTAGTGTTTGTGTTTTTACACAGCATGCATTTTAATTGCTTTTTAAGATATTAGGAGACCATGTGGATATGCAGTAAATGCATGTTACCGTCAGTCAGAGTCTTTGCACTGTCAGTAGTGGAAGCGTCAGCTGGAGCCTTTGCACTTGTTTTGCCATCAAATCTTGATGTAAATTCTGTTGTTGAGATCCCTGGAGAGGAACATGTGTTTGTTAACATAAGATGGTGTACTGCTTTAGTACTACTTGTGTTTGCAAGTTTGGCTACAGTACTGACCCATTATAAATGTGTATAGGAACATTCAGGATGGTTTACATTCGTGACACTAGTAGACGTGATTGTACCTGAGGGGGGGGGGCAGGTGAACAAGCTCATCAGCGCATGTTTAAAAGTTTATTTAAAAACTAATTTTTATAATGAAGTGTTGACTTTCCAAGTAATGGTGTTATATTATAGAGTTAGCACTAATGCAATGGAATTATCCCTCTTGAGCATTGTGATACGGCCACAAAACAAATCAAATTATGTCAAAATAAAATTCCCAATGAAGTATTAGAAGTATTTAAAATATATATTTTAAATTTGTTTTGTATGTTGACCAAAAAGCTGTCAATGTGGTTGTATAGCCTGTAATTAGACTTCTGTGGTTGGGAAATACAGTTTTGCACTATCACTTTATTGACTGTCATAGTCAGGACACATGAAGAAAAATGCAATTTTCAGGTAAAACATGTCTTTGGACAATTGGAAATACATCTAATATTGGGTGAGATGAGTCAAAAACAGATCACTTCTGTCATTTTGTTATAAAGCCTTTAGTCAAACTAGTGTGACTGAGAAATAGTTTGATGCTGGTACTTCCTTAGGACACATGATTTTGGACTTGAAAGTTAATAAAACATAACAATTTTGAGGTAAAACATATGTATTTGGACAACTGGGAGCACATCTAGTACAAGATGCTAAGTCAAAAACAGTGGATATCTGTCATTTTGTGAAGTAATACATTTTACATCAAATTTGTATTTTTCATAAATGTTGACATGTGCTGACTATGATATCAAAATGCCAGTGCAAAACAGTGTTTCCCCAACCACAGTAGTTTGAGGTTTCAGTTCACACAGTTCCTACTTACTGTTTGTGGATGGTCATAGTTAGGACGCATAACTCTTTAAGAAAAATGTCATTATGAGGTAAAATAGATAAAAAAGTTATTTGGACAACGGAACACATCTAGTACTAAGCAATGAATCAAAAACATGACATTTCTGTCACTTTGGGTGTATAAGATGTAGTGTGGCTGGGAAACAATTTTACACTGGCAGTTTATTGATACTGTCATAGTCCAACTATACACTTTAGAAATAACATGAAAGACAAAATGAGGGTCAGTGACATTATGGATTGTTTCCAGAAGATTAAGTCATAATATAAATCCCAGTCAAGTATTTTTAAAGTACAAGACCACTTTAACCACAAATACACCCCTATAAAAATGGATGAAATGTATATTTACCCTGGACTTGTTTTAGCTGTCCTTTTCCAAACAAACACCTACCAAGTGTAACGTCGACCGAACTCCAAGCACACTACAACACCCAACATGCCATTCGTCGCAAGGTCAAGGACTCATCCAATCATACACATTAATTCAGATCCTCATCACCAGAATATTGACAGCACCTGTTTTCTACTTCCCACCTCTTTAGACCTCACCAGCATTCTGAGGTATTGCCACTAGTTTCGACTGTGCATACTGAGCGTTATTTCCTTGATTGCTTTCCCGTGTTTCGACTGTGTTTTTTGCTCTCCAGACTACTGATTTTTTCCTACCCCGTTTGTATAGTTTGCTTGGTTTGTTATTGCTCTTTGGTTGTTGGACTCGGACTGTTTACCTGTATGATTTGGATTACCCCTGCCTTGCCTTTCCTTGTTTTGACCCTGGCCTGTTCACCCATCACAAAGTTGGAACAAAATAAATTTCTCTCTACATCCGCGAGCATCTGGCCTTACCTGTCCCATCACACCAAGCCACATCAGTGAGAAAACACTACCCAAGTGACCTGTAGCATTCATACTATGTCCAGTATATCAGCCTTTGATGGTCTAAGAGTGCTCTTTAGGTGTAACAGGTGCTACAGGTATAATGTAACACTAGTTTGCTAAAGTTCAGTTTATTTATGAGATTATCAATGCACTAAGAATATGGACCTAAGTTACTTACCTTTAAAAGTGAGTTTGATGTATAGTTGTTCATATTCCTTATGCATACAATCGTAATCTCCCTCATCTTCATCTGTCAGGTGTGATATGAGTAGAGAGAGATTTCCTGGAGCGTGAGCAGTACCTAGCTGAACTCTGTTTCTGTACTGTTCACTCTCACTGGAGATCACATCCCATGTTTTTCTTTTTGGGTGGTATTTCTTCCAGGTGAAACTCTCAGGTTTGGCAAGCAAATCTATGCAGCTGCAGGGTAGCAGTACTGAGTCTCCTGTGTGTGCAGTGATGTGTTTTGTCTCCCTGTTGTGTTCCAATACGCAACCTGTAGAAACACACCTTACTGTCAGACTCCACCACATTTGCTTGTTAGATTAATAAATATTTACATTAATATGATATGATTTTTAGCATTGTTCTAATGACATTCACTATCCTTATAACAATGATAGTTATAACTGAGTAATTTGGTTGCTCCATTTAGGCAACAATTTGAGCTTTGTTTGTTAATGCAGTTCACTTCATATAGGATACTGTAAGGGTTGGCACCAGGCCAAGGCCCCTCCGGCCACCAGAGGGAGGCCTCAAGTCAACCACACCACTAATCAGGTTTAACACCCAACAGTTGGGTTAGACCTAATAAAAGCCCGATGACCCAGTCATTCAGAGCTGGTTGTTTGAGCCAAGCTCTTAGCTGGTAACTTCAGGTATTGAGATCCGTGAGCCTTCCTGCTACACCTCACTTCTTATCTGTGAGGGTGTTTGTGTTTTTACACCTCCCCTCTCCAGTTTTCCCTCTCGAGTCTGTCTCTCTCCCAAGGCTTCCCTTACCCATTCAAGTTGTTCCCTGTTTTCTGGTCTTGTTTGGGAAATTTTAGTTTGGTTTTCCTCAGTGCATCGGGCTTGCCATATCTTCCCGTTACGTCCTTTGTTCTCCCTTTTTCCATGCTTGGCATTGTGTTTAGTTTTTTTCCTTTTGTTTTACCTGATTCAAGACCTAACTGTTTTGGACAGGGGCCATCTTTGTTAGAGCGTGGCTGCTCACCCAATAGGCTATTGGTGTTATCACTTAGCTGAGCTGGGTTCAAGCCTGCCTTACATATATGTTCTTGAACTGTTTTACAGATCATCTTTCCTACAAAGGGCCATACTGATAGATACTTTGTTTCCCAGCATTCATACGTGACTCTACACTGGATCCTACTTTTCAAAGCCCTATTAATATGATCAGTTAATTATTCATGTTGTGTTTATGACCTGATTATATATAATCTTGCATTCAGAATGTGATTGTGTTTATTTTTGAGGGGGTGTGATGTTTGGTTGTTAGATTGTAGATTGTGTTGTGGTATTTTTTCATGGTGCTTTTATTACCCAGTTTGATTTTTTTTTTTTTTTAAACTACCCTTCAGGAATTTCTACTCAAGCTTACTGTGGCCTGCACAGTGTTGTATTACCAAAGCTTGAAGAGCTGAAGACAGACCTGGTAGCTGTGAAAGAAACACACCACCTAAAGGAGGCAGGTTATGGTGCGACTCATGAAGACATTGAAGACCCATATGAGGATGTCACCACAGATGCTTCAACAGATGATGAATTCTAGACTAGATCCTGTCCACTGCATTTGCCACATTAATTTCAAATATGTATGCCTATATAATACATGTAATGACGTTTTTATCCTTGTCTCTTTGTAGCTAGGTTGTTTGGTTGGGTGTTCTTTATAGGCTATAAGAAAATTAAAAAATGTATGCTAACCTTATTTCTTTTCAGCAGTAATTAACCTTTGTGAAGATGTGATCAAAACGTTGTGTTATAAAACACATATTGGAATAGCCCCTGTAAAACCATGTGCAGGTTATTTTGGGGCTACAATCCTGCACTTTTTAAAAATATATTTTTAAAAAATAATAAACCATTTGAATCAGTAATGAATGGAGCATTTAATTCTGTTTGTCTAGTTTCTCAATTTCATAATATAAGCATATATTATGCAAGAAAGTGTTTGCATAACTGCGTAGCCTTAGTACTGAAACACCAGAGTAAAGATAAGCCGTTTTGTTGAACATTGTACTGTGATTAATAAGCCTAATTTTCAGTTAAAATTGTATAATTTCTTAAGAATTTATTATTATAGTTGTTGTTTAGGTTGCATTTTGATCCTTAATGAGTGTTCAAATGACTTTGGATTATAACGAATACAGAGTGAGTGAATTGTACCTATGTGGAATGATTACTAATTAATTAATATATAGTTTACATGTATAGGTTATATTTACTTTATTTATTTAGATTTTTTAATCTGAGCCTGATAACAAAATGATGGCATAAAGAGGGGGAAATTATTTTAAAATGTGATAGTGTGATTTCTGATATGAGACTATAATGTCATTTCAGCTGCACTTTTTTCATTGTTCTAAACAACCACTGAACAGAATTTAGCGCTCGATTATGTCAGAATTTGTGTCATTCTATTTCTGAACCCAGATCAGTTTACTGAGTGGATTTGCCGATGACGATCATTTTAGACAAAACATCAACAGAGACTACAAACAATTCTTCACGCATAAGAGGTACTGAGGAACGAAAACAAAACGTAAGTAGAATTTAGTTTTATCTACAAAGGCAGATACTAAATATTTGAAAAAGGAATCGTATTATAAACATGTAGCCAATATGCGAATTTAAAATGAGAACACACATTTTAATGATAGAGAACTTTTGACTGAACGGAGAACTAATTAGTGGGCTGATAGTGAGCTCCCCGCCCCACTAGTCACGTGGTACGGCCCGCCGCCTGCAGTGGGAGTTCATGGTCTTGTGTGAAACCACGACTATGTAGTCACACACACCTGCACCGGGTTATTCTCCTAATGTCTGTGTGTGTGTATCCCTGTCGGTCTGTGTTCTCGCTAATGTTCACGTACGTGGTACACTTTATGTTTGTGTGTTCAACGTTGCTCATGTTCATCTTGCCTGTTTCGTGTGAGCGCCACTGTGTTCGTTATTCGTGTTCTTCTAATAAACATCTGTCTACGTCAAGGGAGTTTGTGGGACCTGCGGCACTCGGGCCGTCTCAGCTGTTTAATTTAACGGACCACACAAATATTTTAAAATGCGAAATAAGTGAGTAGAGAATGAACTAACAAAAGGAAACCTTGATAAATAAAAGGGGACGTAGCTGAAAATATTCGGGTAACCGAACTCCATTAGATGAAATACGTTGACTGAGACAAGGGAAAGTGACTTATGGGCTTGTTTTAGAAAAACCTCTGTAAGACCACGAGTGTGGCCATTATGCACTGTCGCACAACAGACAACCTTTGTTTCACATTTATTAACATTTGTAGAAGAAATTGAGCTACGGGTGGCCATTTGTTCGGTTACATAATAACTGTATATAAATATATAAAGTCTACAGGCTTTGATTTCTCATTTCCATATAGAGATATGAAACTGGGGTACAAAGGTAATCCTGTGCACAAATGCATGTAAAATAAGCCTTGTTTTGTAGAAAACTGTGTTGTAATCAAAGCCTAATTTTCATTTCAAATTTAATTACTTCTTAGGACTAAATCTTTAATTCTTAAAAATTAAAGGTTTTTTTTAAATATCCAAAAACACATGCAAACTGTTTCAACTTTTTAAAAGAAACTAAACAGCTTTATTATCATTCAGTGCAGTAGAGCTTTCTTCTGCCCTTTCTAGATGCCAAGGGACAACTTCATTATTAATATTATTACCAGAAGCCAGAAGAGTCATAGAGACCCTGCTCCCATTGCTTGGTTTAAGCAACATTACTGTGCCAATCTGGGAGAAAGTGTAAGTGTCTACATCTTTTTTACTGCATCCACGGTTTTATTTATTTTGCCTTCACATTTTCCTGACTTGTACAGATGGCAATCCAAAATATGCTGTCCATTAGTGGAGTTTCCACTGCCCAGGTGGGGTCAATGGATGATTCATTTCCTTTACAATTCATCACTGATTATTTCTCATTTCTCACTCAAGAAACAGGAGGACTGTAAGGAGGTTCGTACCATCCGGAGCATAACTGCTGAACACATTATGATCATAGAGTCAACGGGAGAGATTTGCTCTTTGGACCACAGTGTACATGTAGAAGGTGCAGATGTACTTTCTTGCATAAATCTAGCTTTACATTAAGAACACACAGTAGGACATGATGTTTGCTCACTTTAAATATGTTCCTGTACTTTGTTATGTAATTGCATTTTTATTGATTTTTTGGGGAAAAAAACAACATCTGTAGATGTAAGAGAGGATCTGGGTGGAGTAGGGGAATCTATTACAGAGGCAGTCAAAGTGGAGAACACCCCAGCTGGTGAGTAGCATCAAAGCACCACATCAATAATCAGAGTTTACATACATCCACTCCATGGACACCAGTTTAAAAATTCTACTTTTATTTCAAATATAAAGGCTCAGAATGCAAGAAGTTGAAGAGAGTACGCATCTTCTTCAGACGAGCATGGCAGGCTATAAAAAGCACCTTGTCCTGTGCCAAGCGCTCCAACAAAATTAGCCCTACTCTTTAACTTTTCCCAGGTCTTTTTACCAATTTATTTTGTATTTCTTTTTTCCCTTCATTTTCCCCAACCTGTCTTTTCATTTTCTGAACATCTTTTGACTTTTTGATTTATTTCTGATTAATAAATTTTACTTCATGCAAATATTTTTGTTTGTTTGCATTCTGGACCTTTTAATCATATTTTCATTCTAAAACCAGCCAGGTTATGATTCTAATTCAGCCAAATAAATCTTGAATGATTCAACTCACTTTAATAACATTTTTAGATTATCACATATATGTACAGTTTCATGTCACTCAGCATTAAGAGAAAATTTCACACTCACCTTTAGTGAGAGGAAGTACAGTAAAGAGAAAACACAAACTGAGCATCCTTGTCTCTATGAAAACACCACTGACTTCCCAGCACACACTGACAACTCTACACCAAGATCTCCACTACCACTGTGGACACACACTGAATCCAGAACTCTCACAGCATTACTTCAGTACTCCAGACCCTAATGTCCACCCAGCAGAGAGGAACTGGGAACAAATGAACTTGGCCAGAGCTCTTATGTTTCTTTTCAAGTTCACATCACCAGCTTTACAGAGACATACAAAACCACACACAGTGCCATCATGTCCTTTGACCTGTGAGGACTCTGGTTGTTTCTTCCTTTGTGATGTATCCCACAACCCCACACTGACCATGATGCTGCATCTGTGAAACCATATAGGAGACACACATGCTCATTATAAAGCAAAGGGGGTGGAGTCTGATGTAGAGGAGAGAAACAAACAGATATATTATCCCCTCACTCTTATTCTCAAACTCCTCTTTCTAAGTTTATAGTTTTAAAATGCAGTTTATAGAGTTAATCACCTCAAAGCTTGCGCATATACACATTTTTGCATTACTTTTTCATTGCTTGATATATTTTATGTTTGCACTATCTTATGATGTCCTGTGTACTTAATATTTTATTCATTGCATCAAATTTGTTTTATTGGCAAATATATGTTGAACTATTATGCACTGTCACTACAGAATGCTGTCTGCTTTATGTCTCCAGAGACTATAAGCATGCAAACACACACACACACACACACACACACACATACCCACACCCACACACACATATACACACATTCAAGAATTTCTAGATAGTGAGAGGACCTGCTTTTTGTTTGCTTTTTCAGCTTCCACATCACAATAATTTGTTGTGGACCATTGCTTATGCAGAAAAGTTCTTTAAGATTTTTTGTGAGTAATATGCATTTCTGGATTTACTGAATGAGTCAAAAACAAACAACAAAAACCTGCATTACTCACAATAAGAAGCTATTTGAACTTTGATAAACTCTATCAATCAGCCTTTGAACATGGACATGGTTTGGGTAGTACATGAGCAGTCCCTTTTCTCAGTGAAGTACTGACATCTCTCCTCACAGTACACAATATTACCCAAATTATCAGTAACCATACCAGTCCTACTCATACTAAACCTGTTTTGTACTAAATTAAATTCAAACTGGACCTGCCATTGAGAACACACTGGAGCCTAGTCCTAGTTTTAGTTTGTGTTTAAAACATCATGCTTTATCCCAATTTCACATTAAAATAGACCCAGCAGTCAGAGTTGTGCTGTTTTGATTAATAAACTACACTTTACCGAATAAATGTAGTATTTTGTACTATTTCTAGCTAGAAACCACTGATAAGCCTGTCATGGCATAAGACAAGAAATAGACTAGAAGGAAACTGAGCTTGTGTGTGACCACAGCTCAGCTGCAGAGGTGTCGAAGCAGCACGGTTGTCACTTCTGGTCTAAAATGGGCTTTAGATTCTGATCTGGTATCCACTGCCCACTGGTTGGAACTGTGAGAAATGAAACCACAGCAGACGTCAGACATCCTGAGCTCTCAGACCAGAACAGTCTCCTCCTTCTTCTGGGGGGTTCATAAGGTGTTTTGAGAGCAAAATGTTTACTGATTTTAAAAACTGCACATATTCACATTAAGATGCCATACACATATCAAATACTTTTCTACCACAATTTAGTCCACAAACCATATTTTTCTCACACCACTAATAGATTAAGAACACTGCTGTAAAAGTGGAGCCTGTATGTTATATCTGATGTATTCACTGAGCTGAGTTATTTCATGACACAAGTATTTACATGAAAGTAGGGTCATACACTGACCATGACTGCAAACATTAGCATTAGGGTATTTATACAGCAGGAGACAAACAGGGAATATCTGGGAACAATTACTGGGAGGGGTAAGAGACAAAACTCACATGAGACACGTCAGAGCAGAGCAGGGGAGGAGCTACAAATGAAAACATACAAAAGCACATGGAGACAAAGACGTACTAAAGCAATAACATGTAATTGTCTTCTACTCTTTACTACAGTGTAGCCTATAGAAACGTATACCAGAAAATATAGGACAATTATATTTTAACTATATTAAAAAGTACACAGACTTCATAAGATGGAATCATAAGATATGCAGAAATATTTAATAATTATTTGTTAAGCAAAACATTTTTCCAATTCTACCCAAAAAAAGTCAGCTTGCTTAAATAACATTTTTATATTAACAAATAAATATACAATTTAATGCAATTCAGCATTAAAAGAGAATTTGACACTTACCTTCAGTGAAGAGAAGACACAAACTCAGCAGCATTGTCACTATGGAAACACCACTGAGCTCCCAGCACACACTGACAACTCTACACCCAGAACTCCACTACCACTGTGGACACACACTGACTCCAGAGATCAGTCCAGAACTCTCTCTGCAGTACTTCACTGAAGTCCACAAGGATGTCACTACAGTAATGTGGGGTCTTGTGAGTCCTGAGTACACCTGAGGTCTGTTTTTTCATTGTGTAGTTTCACAGAGCCCACAGGGCCCCTGGTGCCTCTGTGAACTGGACATGCATGTTGTGGTTTCAGTGTGGGGGTGTCTGTGGGGGAAGAAAGAGGAGGCTTGAGAAACCACCAGAAAGCTAAAAAAGCCTCCTTGTTGACAACTTACCGTTAAAGCAGCCATGTAACACAACCAGTCTACTGATGGACAAAATCTGCATACGCTACTTATAGTGTAGCCATGACACTTTATAAACATAAAATACATAAATACAGCAAACATCACACAGCATAAATACATAAAATCAGCAACAGAGTGTAAATATAAAGTGTAATAAAGTGTAAATATTTGTATTATTCTATTTATTTATGTATTTGAAAGATATTTGACAAGCCAGTTAAACAGAGCCTGGGTGATCAGTTATAATTAGACTGTGCCTTTGCTATGAGCCGTTACACTTAATACTAAAAATTGCTGGTTAAAAGCACAAGGACCAAAACCACAACTAACAGCTCGCTCAGATCACTTGTTTCTTTTTAAAAAACAGCTCAGCTAGCACAGAGGTTCTAAATCCAGTCATTGTGGCTCCCAGAAACATCATTATTTCCCATGTTCCTGTGCCTCTAGCATTTTTTCCTGGAGAACATGATACTACTGACTGTATGTGAATCACCCAAGCATGTAGCATTTCCTTTACAGCCTCATACACCTTCACTTGGGCCCAATCACATTTCACCCCTTGACCCTACCACTTAACCCTGGCCCTCCATATGTGGTGTTCATGAGTAGGGGTTGGGTGTCTGATAGAGGGCTAGGGTGAGGTCTTAGGGCTAAATGGCCCTCCAAACTGAGGGATTCAGAGTCTCACTCAAAATTGAGTGTTATGAGAAATTTCTCAGAATTCTTTGTGAATCATTGAAAAATGGATGCAGAAGCAAGGGGGAAGATTTCAACCACTACCCTTTGTAACTCAGTCCCAAGGGGCAAGATGACACTTGAAAACAAGGGGTAGGAGGAAAAATGAGAGGGGATTGGGCCTTGGCAAAAATCTAAGCACTAAATCTAAGAATAAAATGGTTTAAAACATTACATTTAATACGCATGGTTTTACCTAATCCTAGAGATATATAATAAAGTTATCTGTTACAGGACAAGGGGATTTTCAGATCCAGTACAGACATTAAGTCATATAAGATCAAATACATTTGAAAAAAGAACTAAAATTCTTACTCTCAAATGCACAAACATTAAAAAACATTAGATCCTCTCTAAAATCCTCAATGTCAGACCTAGCTACCATACATTGTACATTCTTTAAATGGAGTCACAGGTCAGTCAGAGAGTTTGGAGGTTAATGTTCATTTGTCACATTGCCATGTCTGTTTTAGAATTACATAGTTCTCATGACTTAAGTAATATGTGAATGAAACAATGACAAATACCACTATAGCATTCTGAAGTCTGATTTCTGACTCAGTCACTGCTCAAACGGTCAAACCAGAACTGTATACGTATTTTTACAATTATGGCTCCTCTAGTTACTGGCTTAGAAGCAGTGTTACTGCTTTATCTGACACCAAACCAGAGGTGATAAATCTGATTTTGAACCCTGACAGACTCGGAGGGGCCTGGATGTTGCACCAACTGCTGTGATCAGATCATCATAGTGAATCAACATACAAGACAACACCTTGGGACAAGAACAGGACCTCTAGAAAGTTGGACTAGACATTAATTGCTTATTTTTTCACTTATTAAATTCATTTTTCTTTTTAAATTGTTATTATTGTGGTGACCATTGTCAGCCAAAGGAGGATGGGCCCCCCTTTTGAGTCTTGGTTCCTCTCAAAGTTTCTTCCTCTTACTTCTTCCTCTTGGGAGATTTGTCTAGCAACTGTTGCCCTTCGCTTGCTCACTGGTAGCTTGGACTTGGCCATTTGTAAAGCTGTTTTGTGACAACATCTGTTGTAAAAAAGCGTTATATAAATAAACTTTGATTTGAAAGAACTCCAAACTGATTTAGAAATGAGTCACAGGTCAGTCAGAGAGTTTGGAGGTTAATGTATATTTGTCACATTGCCACGTCTGTTTTAG
The DNA here is from genome assembly GCF_041902795.1 of Electrophorus electricus. Classification (NCBI taxonomy): domain Eukaryota; kingdom Metazoa; phylum Chordata; class Actinopteri; order Gymnotiformes; family Gymnotidae; genus Electrophorus; species Electrophorus electricus. Next base: position 9,290,641 of record NC_137498.1, read on the forward strand.
AATTACATATTTTCCATGACTTAAGTAATATGTGTATGAAACAATGACAAATATCACCAACACCGCTGATATTATAACTCCCTCGCCCCTGATTGGTGTGTTAGAGACTGCTATGATTGTTTTGTCAAAACAAATGAAGACCCATTCAGGTCTCACTCAAAACCTTTATTTCTATTCAGATGCCTGAGTTTGTGCACAGTAAACACAGCACCACCCAGGGCCCAGGGCATGGTAAACATTGTGCCACCAGGGCAGAGGGGACGGTAAACACAGTGCCATGTAGGCCCAGGGCACAGTAAGTCCTCACGATGACATTGTTTCTTAATGGTGAGGCCAAGGTTTCTGTCAGATAGTGTAGTGGACAACATACATTCTACATAGTGCAGCTTTCACTTTATTTGGAGAATTCAGTCCATGATTGTAGACATTTACTTAATGGACTGTCAACTTGGTTATTTTAGCTTTCACTTTAATTGGACAGTCCAGTCTATGGCTGTAGATGTTTAGATGTCTATATACCATCAGCTTGTCTCTAGTACTAATATAATGTCACTAGTCCAGTTGATATATATATATAAATGTTTAAGAGTCAGGTAACATGTAAGACATGATCAGGTGTTGTATTGTTTACCAATTATGAATTATGACAATTAATTTTACTTTACAATGCCCTTTGGATCCATATATAAAACATTAAATAGATGCATTTGTTTTTGTCCACAAACTCACAGACCCTGTGCCCAAGGTCACATCTCTGTTTCTAGTAAAGTGGGTTGTGAGTATATAAAAGTGTTTGTGTTATTTATAATCCATGCTGTAGCATTAGATATGATCTAAAAATGTATTGTAAAAGTTGATAAATTCGATAAAGATTCTGACAGTTATTTTTATCAGGTGGATTTTACAGTTATATCTAATTATATATATCACACAGATATCTATGCACTAAGACAAATAATCAAATAATCAGAGTAAGTAATCATTACATGGTGATAGAGTAAATGTTACTTTAACCAAACAAATCTTGGCAGTAATAGTATAGTGCAATTTACATTAGTGCAATAAATCATTATGCATTTTTAGGAATAAGTACTGTATTTACTCATAATTAAGAGAATAGAGTCAAAATGTAGGAATATCAACTGAGCTCTTATGAGTTTACATGTAAAAAAATTCAAACCAACAATTAAGTTACAATCCAGTAAAAACTGCAATCTAACGTTTTATACCCTAGGTGGACCCATGCTACATTTTTACGTAAATCATATGGCAAAACTGGGATTCTAAAATTACAAATTTCTTATTAAGACTGATATAATTTATTTTTAAAAAGTCAAATTTTCCTTCTATAAGATTGATGTATTTTTTATTCACTTACATAATTCATACGTTTAGCCTGTGCATTACTGTACGGACCAAGAAAAGGCTTTTGATATACAGAAGTTGAAAGCAACAGTACATTTGTGGTGTGAGTAAAGTTCACATCTCTAGTGATGGAGTGACATTCGTACAGAGTGAAGACCAGTTTTTGGCCAACAAACACGTTACTCCTGCAAACAAATTCCCCATCAAATTTGAAACTAAACCACACTACTCAAACTGAACATGTGCAGTTCAAATCCACCCTGACTTATGTTTCATACACTGCATTGTGTATAAAAATTATGTTCTGAAATTAAATACTCCTTTAAACATCTGTTCAAACATTTTTAAAGTCTCAGGTAGTTAGTTCTGTGGCTGCTGTAATTCCACCTGCTGTTGTACCAGACACAGTTGTGTGTAATGTCGCCAGAGAGAGAGAGAGAGAGAGAGTGTGAGTGTGAGTGTGAGTGAGGGGAGAACTGTCACCTTACTGTTCGCATTCTTAACACTCCTTTTTCTTTGGTAACGCTGTATGGTGCTTTTTACTGTTTCCTTTACGTATAAATACAATGATGGTAGCCTTGTGACCTGGCTTGATGTGGTCCAGGAGAAAATAAAATGCTTCATCTCTATATTTGGTGTGTGTGTTGTGGTTAGTTTGTCAGAGTTTCTTATTTGAATACACTTCCTCTCCACTATAAGTGTAGCTGTGAAGTCATTCAGTAGCCTGTATTGAAGAGTGTGTACGGTGTGTATCAGCAGTCCTGCTGTAGCTGTGTGTAGTGTGTGTGTAACTCAGTAAGAATGCAGGTGTGTGTTTATCTGCTGCTTGTGCTCCACGCTGCTGATGGTGAGTGTTACCTTCTCTCTACAGGTGTTGTCATCCTCATACATTCATTTGCACAAAGGTATTTATATCTGGGAGCAGCAGAGAGCAGCAGCTCACCACTTACCCCAGATTCTGTCTATCTACCAAGAAATGTTTGAAGTCCAAATTTTGCCTCTTTTAGTTTAGAACAAAAGTTGTTAAATGCTAACGTTGCCAACAAACACTAGAGGTCAACAGCAACTTAAATATAGCCTTCGTAAATACATGCCCACAAAGTTCTCTCAAGCCGGTCAAACCGCATCCAAGTGTTAATAAATGTCTCCCAGACTAGTCGGTGTGTCGTATAACTCACTCTGAACTAGACAAGTGAAGAAACACGTCACCGGGAAGCGACCTGGATGAGGTTTGAGGACATGTAGCTCGCTATCTGACTTATTTACAAATCCTATTAGCTATCGTTGCAATTGGCTAGCAGCTTTTGTTCTAAACTAAAGGAGCAAAATACCTTCTCCAAACATGTCTTGTTCACCCAGGTTAAGGGAGAATAAAGTACATTTTTTACTTTATTTGTTAAGTGGCACTGCGCTATGGTTCGGTCCGGTAGAGAGGAACCAGTGCTAATTACTTGCTAATTACTAATTAGTTACTTCAGAGCAGCATAAGGTAGGAATTGTAGGGACATTAGTAAGACTGATGAAATTAAGAAACAGAGTACAGAGTATTGTGACTCTTACAAGCATCATTTTGCCCTATAAGTCTGTGCATTTCTAAAAACAATTTTTTTTTTTTTTATTATGGTGTGGTATGTGAAATGCGCTCACTTCTTTATTTCTGTGTGTGTTATTTATTCCTCACTTGTGCAGTCTGTGTATGATGCAGCTCTTGTCCATTACCCACTTCTGTTCCAACTACCTGTGACAGAGGTCACACCTCATTGTGGTTGATTGTATATGTGGTACAGTCCTTTATATGTGGTGTATGATGTGTGTGTTTTACTAAGTGGGGAGTGTGGGTGGGTTTGGGGGAGAGACTACAGAGGATTCTGATCTCATGAATTTTGACATACCCATCATATCCCTTATTGAGCTAGCAGTCAGACAAGATGGTATTATTCTATTTTACTGTGGAGACCAGAGGAGGGGCAGAGCTCACTACCTGCAGGTTAAACAGCTGGACTGGTACTGAATAAATCCATTTCCATTAGGAGGTCTCAGCTATCAGGACTTCCCAGAGGGTTTCAGCCAGACAGCTGTCTCCCACTGTGAAGACAGTTTTTTACCTGTTTATTATGATTTACCCCCGTGCTGCTCTTGGACACTGACTATAGTACTTCCTGACACTTCCTACAGTGTACTGACTCAGATTAGGCTGGACCCCTGCTCAGGTTTTCTGAAACACAACCCATGCTTAACCACATGGTCAACCAAAGTGGGCTAGCTCTCATCCGTGATGGTTGCTCTTCCTCGCCCTCATCCTCTTCCTCATCCTCGCTCTCCAATACTGACCTCCATTGATATCCAACCAAGATACCGAGCCTGTGGCCTCTTTATAGTGCTCAGGCTCTGATTTCTAAGTGTCATTAGTCAAATTAGTCAAGTGCCTTCACCTACGAGTACTGGGTTTGGTTAATTGATAAATGGATGTGTCGTTTGCATTTGAGGGTTTTCCATAAGAAACACGTATTTCTGTTGATTGATGTGTCCAATATAGAGAATTGTGTTTAGCGTATTGAAAAAATGTGTTTTAAAATACAAAATGAGTGTAAATCAGAGAAGGTGCTTTTGGTTTAATATAACATGTCAGGAGATGGGCTACATGAGTTAGTGGTTTCAATTATTGTGTCACATGTCCCCATTTTTGTGTCTTGCAAAAAACTGTAATATCACAAAAACAGTACAGTTTCCCAGCAAGCACCTCTTCCTCCTAGCAAACTTGGAGCACTGTTTAACAATTTAACAATACATAACTAAATAACTAACTAACTCTCTCTCTCTCTCACATACACTCACACACACACACACACACACACACACACACAAACACACACACACACACACACACAAAAACATGCACAGCTGCTGCAGGATGGCCAGATCCACATCTGAAGGACTTGCAGAAAGACAATTTTACACACACAGTAAATGTACATTCAAAGTGATACTTGTAGATGCAAAAACACCCCCTCCCCTGCCCTGCCCTGCTCTCTCTCTCTCTCTCTCTCTCACACACACACACACACACACACACACACACACTCAATCTCTTTCTCTCTCTCTCTCTCTCTCTCTCTCTCTCTCTCTCTCTCACACACACACACACTCACTCACACTCTCTCTCTCTCTCTCTCTCTCTCTTCTTGTTGGGTGTTTGGGCTTCAAGTTCTCCTATGTTGTTCCTCTTATCTTATAGAGGCTTAGAAAAATTTACAAATAAAAAATGAAAAAAAAACCAAAAAAAAAACCATAGAGACAGTGCAGTTTCCTAACATGCGCTTCTTCCTCCTTGGTGCACTTTAGCAATACATAAATAACACACACACACACACACACACACACACACACACAGACATGCATATGTGAATGCTTCCTTTTTGGGTCCGTGTGCTTAAAATTCTGCTGTGCTGTTCCTCTTAGTGGTGTGTGAATGACATGTTTACTTCTTTCACTCACCCATGAAGACTGTCAAACAGTTTCCAAATCCTCATCAGTGACAGAGATTCAGCTCTGAACTTCATGGTTTAATCAGTCAATCATTAACTGACTCTTGCAGCATAAATTCCAGTGACTCCAGTTTAAAGACTGTTTTCTTATTTAGTCCCAAGTTATTCTGATGTCACCATAGTTATAGCTACCAGTTTACAGATGTGAGAATTCCCAGCATGCACCGCTTCCTCCTCACATATGTATTGCTAATCTGGGTGCACTGGGAACAGGTGAAGGTGATTAGTAGGCAGGAGACTGGGAATGAGGCAGGTGTTTAGTGTGATCCCTAGCAGGAGTGGGTGTGTCCCTCCCTCTGGCTGCCCGGCCAACCGTGACAAATATGTTACACCTCACTCCACATATTAGAAACTGCTATGCAGAGAAGGCCTTCAGTAAAGAAAACTGGAAGTTTTTCTCCTCACATTGCGTAAAATCTTTAACACCACACCTAAGGCCACAGTCAGTACTAATGTAATACCATCACAAAATGTGCATAGAGGTACTAGGCAAGGAAACCCACTCTCTCTATTGCTGTTCTCAGTTCTTATATTTATACATTTATTTATTAGTATTTTTACTTTTTTTGGGGGGTGGGGAGGTTGTCTTTTTACAGTTTTTATTTGTTGTTGTTGTTGTTGTTGTTGTGACACTGCAGTGCACACTAGCCTACAGCCTCAATTAGTTACTTTACAGATATTCACCATTTAGCATTTATACATTTTTTTTTTACTATTTTTGTTTTTTGGGGTTTTTGTCTTTAAGTTTTTATTTTATTTTATTTGTGTTGTTACAGTGCAGTGCACACTAGCCTACAGCCTCAATTAGTTACTTTACAGATATTCAGCATTTAGCAAACAGTTGTTAAACAGCTTTTGACAGCTTTAACAACAAAAAGAACAAAGTAACAGAGAAAAGATGAGAAAATGTTTCTATTTCCTGTGATAACTGTTGGGTTGTGATGACATTGTACTGTCTACATCCAAAGTCGTCTTTACTTTGGTGACTCCTTTAATGGTTCTGTGTCAGTGGGTGGATTTCATAACTTCTCTTAAGTAGTTTTTTTATTAATAGTATGAAAACTACAACATGATCATAGACTGCTGCATTCCACCTGTACTTTATGAATAATATGAATGTTATCAGACAATGCTCATGTTTACCTGATTAAATGATCAATGTTTATTTTGATCAGCATGTAATCTAGAGCTCTTCCTGTCTGATCTGTCTAATATTTGCTAAGCTACACATTCAGTTTGGTCCTCTGATCACTAAGTGCAGGAGTGAAATGATGTGACCAAACAGTGCTGAGGGGGATCACTGTGTAGCACTACTTCTTACTGCAGGATCACTTTACTGAGGATGGGGACTGAACACTGGCAGCTCAGGAGGAAGTGATGACACTAGAAAGACACAGTTTCACTGTTACATTTAGTCTGTATGTGTGTGAGTTTCTGTATGTGAGAGAGAAAGTAGTGGAGGAATAATTTATTTTGCACTTGAACACACTTCCCCTCTACTGTGGATATTAGTGGGTGGAGAATTTCAGTGGAGTTCTACTGAGAGAGTTGTAGAGTTCCAGGTTATAGTTGTATGGTGGTTCCACTAGACAGACTGTAGTCTGGGCTGCAGTTTTCAGTGTTCAGTACACTGTAGTTTTGTAGAGTGTATAAAATGTGTAGCAGCATTACTGCTGTAGCTGTATGTAGTGTGTTGTGGAATGCAGGTGTGTTTTCATCTGCAGATGTGTTTTTACTTCCTTTTTGGTAATGATGTGCATACGAAGTCCTGTGAAGCATTTGAGATTCTTCTTTATTGTACTGATTCGAAGCTTTGGACTATGTCATAGAGAAATGAACTGACCAAACAGCACTGAGGGAGGTCATTTTAGGTCACTCCCACTGGCAACCACATTTTGTCTCTATGACAACGGACTGAAACGTTCAAGTTACAATGTCGACGTTCTCACTGATGATGTGAAACTATCTGCTAGATCACTGACTGATAAAGAAGAAAGAGGACATACCAAATGACAATGTATTAAACCCTACAGGATCACTATATATGTGAGTGAGAATGTTGTCATTTTTACTTATGTGTGTCTGTGTTGGGGATAGACGTTGGTCAGAACTTCATCTGAATGCACTTCCTCTGCACTATAACTGTAGTTGTCATATTATTCAGTAGAGTGTAGTTCTGAAGCGTGTGTGTATGGTGTGTATCAGCAGTCCTGCTGTAGCTGTGTGTATTTTGTGTGTAACTCAGTAAGAATGCAGGTGTGTGTTTATCTGCTCCTTGTGCTCCATGCTGCTGATGGTGAGTGTAACCTTCTCTCTACTTCTGTAGATCATCAAATATCTACTCAGTAGCTACTTTATAAGAAACACTGAAAACATCTAGTAGGAGTTCAGTTAGAGACGACATCTCTGACCACCTATAAAAGGCACTTTAAAGGCACATGTGGACACTAGTGCCAATGGGTGATGTTACTGTTTCTAATAAAGTAGGTGGTGAGAATAAAATTGTGTGCGTGCGTGTGTGTGTTGTATATTACCTGAAAATGTAAGGTAGAATTTAAGATTTGGTTAGTAGGCTGCTTTCAGTTGTAAACCAAACCTTGAACTCAATGTGTCATTGTGGTGCAGTTATATCTAATTACATATAACCCATGCATATCGGATTCGGTGCTCAGACTAGAGCATAATAATCAGAGTAAAGTAAGTAGTCAGTACATGGTTGTATAGTAAATGTTACTCTGAACAATCACAAATCACTGTGTGCTTGAGATAGTTAAGCCATGTTAAAGAGAAAAGAGATAAAAAGAGTAAAGAGATGAAACTCAAATGTTGGGACATGCACATGAGGGGATTGATAGTGAACGTCTTCTACTGGTGTGTTTCTGCAGGCTGTATACTGGAACATCAGAAGATCACAGACATCACTACATACGCAGGAGACTCAGTACTACTGCCCTGTTCCTGCACTGACCCACAAACCAGACCTGAGAGTTTCACCTGGCAGAAACACCAAAACTCCAGTTATACAGAGATCTCCAGTGAGAGTGAACAGTACAGAAACAGAATTCAGCTGGGTACTGCTCACTCTCCAGGAAGTCTCTCTCTACTCATATCACACCTGACTGAGGAGGATGAGGGAGACTACAGATGTCTAACTAAAGGGAATAAATACAAAGACATCAAACTTTATGCTTCAGGTAAAATATTATTCAGAAAAACGGACAAATTAAAATCTAAGTAGATTTCGCCTGGTGGATCTCCATCATGAACTTCGCTTTTCAAACATAAATATAAATGTAATATAAATACATTCACCACACACTTTATTAGACACACATACATCACATTTTACTAACATTCAAAAACAGGACATTTAAAAATAGAGAAACACCATTACATATTTATGTATCTAACATGTGGACCACATTATCCTCAGATATTAGTCACCAGACACCCTCTGTCACCAGTCTAGAAGAGTTAAACACAACTAACATACATTTCACCTGCCCTCACTGAACACTTTCAGTACCTCTAATAAGTGAATGTGTAGGTATAATTACAGACTGTGTCCACCTGGTGTCTTACACAGTTTGTGTGTCACCCTGCACGCAGGATATCGCTGGTCAGTTTCTGACCGCAGATGTCTCATTATATGTGGATACTGAACCATTCTCCACACGTCAATCCCACTACAGTGCTGGAGGCTTGGTAGTGGGTGTTGTACTGGTATGAGTGGTTCAGGTACAGCAGTGTTACTGGATTCAGTGCTACTGGTAGGTTGAGAGTGTTCTGACAGTGAAAGATATCCAGCCAGCAGTGGTTCAGTGGTCAGACAATGACCATGACTGGAGTTGGAGGATGGTTAACACTAACTGTGTATTACACCAGATGGGCTAGAACCACTGACTCTACACGATGTTTCTAATCCATTTATATTTTAATGCATGTGACAGAGAGCATAAACTTGCATAAATTCTGTAACAAAAGGATGTTAAACATTCCACAAATGGATTTGTTTTGTCTTCATATGATGGTTCACAGAAGAATGTCACTGGTTGTACAGGTTACTTCATAACAGTAGTGTAACATGTCAGTGTTTCTGCTCTCTCTAGTCTGTAAGGATGTTGTGAATCCTCCCACAGTGCTGAGTGGATACGTGGGAGGGTCTGTCCTGCTGCCCTGTTACTGCACTGAACTGCTGGCCGAGCCAAAAACCGTCAGATGGAGTTTTATAGAAGAATCTAATTTCATCTACCCAACTGACCAGACAAACCGTTACACTGATAGAATTAAGCTGGTTATTGCTCCAGGAAATTTCTCTCTATTCATATCTGGTCTGACTAAAGAGGACGGGGGACAGTACAGGTGTAGCATCAGCAGTCATCATCTTATAGACGTCAAACTCCAAGTAACAGGTAAACCAACCTCTTGTATATTTAATGTATGAAATGTTGTTGACTGCATATAGTGACTGATCTGTACCAATAACTACTGTACTACATAAAACAAAAAATCTATCCAGCGGCAGGATCTGCAGTTCTACTTCTGTTTGTTTCTAGTTACATCTTCTGTTTGTATTTGTATTTCATGCATGTAGTTAATGACTCTTGTCCGCTATCCTGTTATATATACATAGTGTATATAGATAGATAGATAGAGGGAGGGAGGGAGGGAGCGAGAGATGGAGAGAGAGAAGGAAGGAGGGACAGAGAGAGGGAGAGTTAGAAAGAAAATTTTAAAAAGACAAAGAATGGGGATAAAAACAACGTTTGACTTTATGAAACAAAATAGCGTTGCGCTTCCTTTTCACAATACAACAAGGCGGTGAACGTCAACGCATTTCCTTGAGTTGTAATAAGTATGCATGTGTGTGTGTGTGTGTGAGAGAGAGAGAGAGAGAGAGAGAGAGAGAGAGAGAGAAAAAAAAGAGCAGAGAGAAGAGTCTCCTCTCACAGCTGGTGCTGTTCATTAACACACACTAACACTAACACATCAGGACCAGTCTGAAGTACAAACAATCAGACCAAACCAAATTATTACACTTCACAAACTAAACTACATCACCCACTGGAACACAAACACAAGCACAAAGCAAAATGCAACGTTATCTGGCCCTAAAACGTCAGTACACGGTAGCAGACGACCTGTACGCAGTTACTGACATTAAACACAGAACCACGTTGACAAAGTCCAGACTCAGAGAACACAGCCTGGCCGTCCAGACCAGCCGATATAAATGTTATGGCTGCCCAGAGAACAGAGACTCTGTCAGCAAAAAAAATCTGAGACGGTCCACCCCAACTTTAAGTGTCTGTCTAACACTGACAAACTGCCCATCCTACTGGGCAAAAAGAAGGAAAGCAGCGCTTTAGCTGGGTGATACATATCTGCCTGCCATAAGATGAGGGACAGTGATTAACCCACCCAAACATACACACACACACACACACACACACAGACTATATTACCCAGTTTATAAAAGTTACCTAACTATCATTATTAACTATTTATTATTATTAACTATTTGTTATTATTAAGTATTTATTATTTTCCATCCTTATTATTTATTTATTTTCCTTTATTTTCACTTTTACTTCTTCTAATTATTATTATTTCAGACCAATTACAGTTTCTCTTCAAGTTCTTTTATAACAGAATTCTTAATTTCCAAAATTGCAAAGGTTGTAATGTTGTGTAATGTTCATGTTGTAATACCGCTTTGGCAATACTATAGTTGTATATGGTCATGCCAATAAAGCTTACTGAACTGAAATGAACTGAGAGAGAGAGAGAGAGAGAGAGAGAGAGAGAGAGAGAGAGAGAGAGAGAGAGAGAGAGAGAGAGAGAGAGAGACCCGACCCAGGAGCCCCTAATTCATTCACTCTCAGAAAACGACTGAAGGACACACTGCACCTACAGAGCTCTGCAGCTTCAGACGTAGCCAACGTATCACCACCACTGACACAGAGAACTGAACACGTCTGTTTGGCCAAACTGTACATACATCAGTTCTGTAGTACAAAATCTAAACTTGTTAAATACATAACAGTCCTGAACCCTCATTACTTATAACTGATCACACTTTTCTATTCTTGCAGAGGCTCCATATAAACCTGTAAATCCTCCTCCAGTGGACACTGACACAACAAGTCCAACAGCTTCAACTAAACCTACTACTACAATGACGTCTCCAAATGGTTAAATGGTTTCTTTAAATCTGTGATGTTTCTGAGAATAAAAGTTATTTAATGCGTCATTTAATGTAAACTCTCAATGAAGTATAATGCCTGACTCTGTAACTTCAAACTGAGCCTGTAGAGACGTATTACAGACCCATTCATGTTCTTTTCTATTTGCTTGTGTGTCAATAAGAATATGCTTTGAATGCTTGTTAAACATTCATACAATATAATATTTAAAATGACAATTAATACATTTAAATTTAATATAAATGCTTCCCACATTCCCACATGCAGGTGCTCACACTTCTCCACTGTACACACGTCATGTCATATTAGCTGGTGTGGGGGGTTTACTGCTGTTGATGGGATTAGGAGGAGTCATCTGCTGGAGATACAGAGGTACACATACACACACACACACACACACACACACATAAATACATACATATCCACATCCATCTCACACTGAGTTAATTTTGTAGTTCAGAGACGTGAACAGACGGTGAGCAGAGAGGGACAAACAGGACAGAGGAGAGATCAGCAGACACAGGTGAGTGTCACACATCCATGTTATAATATCAGTGAACTCTGATTCAGTGCACAGATCTGTTCTACAGTGTCAAAGCTTGGATCAGTGAATGTGACTGTTTCTGCATGATTGTTCTGACATTCTGTACATGACTACAACGTTAAGATCGAAATAATGTAATTGCCAGCCAATCCCTTCATGTAACATCGACATGAGGCAAGAAACATTTGGGCCATATACAAAATAGTTTACTACATACTTATGCTGCATACTGGACTCATTATATACCGTATAATGTTTACTGTTCCCTGTAGTAGTATGATGCATAATATCCAGTGTGTACTAAAACGCAAACCATACTAAGGGGTCATGTGAACGTATGAAGTTCTACCCACTTGTGATTTACGGCCACTGTTGCATGATGAGATGCTGTACACCATGGAGACAGGCCTGGTCACGTACTGGATTATTTGGCCATAGCAGTATGTCATCTGGGTATCTTTTGTGTACTGGAAAAATTCATTTTGGTCAGACTAGTTTTCAAGCTCTCTTCAGTAAGCACTCATTAACTAAAGAAAAATTGATCAACAAACATTTATCATTTGTATTAAAAAGGGCAGATGATGTATGTATATGGTTACTCTGCTCAGCTACTTTATTAGGATCACCTTCACACTACATCCAGTTATCTTCTAGCTGCGTTATATACCTGTGTACAGTTCCACAGGCTTGTGTATAAACTTCAGACACACTGCTTTTCTTGTTACACACTCATACATGCTCTAAAGACACTACCACTGCAGAGACACTTCTTTGTTTAGAGTGGTCCACCATTCAGGTAGGATCCATTCAGCAGTGCTCCAGTGGTCACCCAGTAAACAGTGGTGCACACCTGCAAGATATGTGCACATATTAAATTACAGACTGCAGGTCATTTCTGTGTCTTTATAAAAGTGGCCGGTGAGTGTTTAAATGTTTGTGAATGTATAAACAGATTACACACGTGCTGCCATAAATTAGATTTACATGCGCAGTTATGGATTAAATGTATATTACAATTAACACCCATTAACACCTCTGCAATACAATACATTTATTATATTAACACTTGTATTAATCCACTCAACAGGGTGTGCATTAGTCTGTATGTGTGTTAATATTTTGTAATTGTGATATTTTCTGCAGGATGATGTGATGTATTCTACTGTAGCCCAAATTAACACCACCAGACCAGCACCCAGAGCAATGGATAATGGAGATAATACAGAATATGCCAGGATCAAACTAAATTAACAAACTTAAATTCACACACACGGGTATATGTGCACACACACACACACACACACACACACACACACACACACACACACACACACACACACACAGGGACTTTTATTGTATGGTATCTAGCCAATGAACTGTTATGTTCTTCTGTCTTGGTTTCAGTGCTGACTTTGTATAATTTGCTGTATTTTACTAATTAACTGCTAATTAGTTACTTCAGGTGTGGTTTCTGACTGGCATAAGTTAGGAATTGTAGGTGGAGGACTAACAGTAACAGGGGCAGGACTAAGACTGATAACATTACAGTGTAGCCACTCCAAGAACCAGAGTACTTGGGTTTTATTCCTTTTGGGTTCATCTTCTGCTTCGGAAAGGAGGCTAACCGCTAAATCTACAACTAAAATTGTGACTCCTACAAGCAAGTACCGTTTTTGTTCTGTACATTTGCAAAAACTATTTGTTTTATTGTTACATTATGGATTTTTGTCAGCAGATTGTCTTTTCTGCATTTTCTGTATCTCAAAGCATTTTTGTATATTTAATCTTTAAATAGTAGCACATTTTTCTGTTATTAAGCAGGTCATTTTAGAGTCAAATGCCAACCGTTTTCTGTATGCGTCACTTGCACTGTGAGAGTCTATTATTGTTTCATAAATAAAGAGCCAAAGCAGGAAAGAGTTGTGGTTTCTGTTTACACCTACTGTTCATGAAGTACATCGTGTGTGTGTGGTGCAGTTTGACAGCAGAATGTGTGTAGAGTGCAGTTCACTGACAGCAGTTGGATGCCACTGTCTGTTTTTTTGTCTTTAGGACCTTAAACTGGAAACCATTCTAACTGAGCTGTGGTATGGTTCACATATACACATTATTGGTGTACAAATTCACCAATGCATTGGACAGACAAGCTTGATCAGGAGGGTTGAACACCAAAGTAGAGCAGATGGTTCTGCAGAATTGTACACAATGTGAAACCAGATCAGTGACATAGAAACAGTTCCACTCAGACTCAAGAAAAAACACCAAATGTGAAAATATTATGTGTAATAATGAGAAATGACACAAGGAAAAAGTATGGAACATGCTTATTGAAATTTATTTAATACTTCGTACAAAAGCCTTTGTTGGTAATGACAGCTTCAAGACACCTGTATGGAGAAACTAGTCGTATGCATTGCTCAGGTGTCATTTTGGCCCATTCTTCCACACAAACACTCTTCAAATCCAAACTCCTTCTATGAACTCTGAGCTTTAGTTCCTTCTATAGATTTTCAATTAGATTCAGGTCAGGTGATTGGCTGGGCCATTCTACCAGCTTTATTTTCTTTCTCTGAAACCAATTGAGAGTTTCCTTGGCTGTGTCTTTGGGATCATTGTCTTGCTGAAATGTCCACCCTCCTTTCATCTAAATGGCTGCAGATTTTTTTATCAAGAATGTCTCGGTACATTTGTCCATTCATTCTTCCTTCAATTATATGAAGCGTGCCAGTGCCATATGCTGAAAAACAGCCCCACACCATGATGTTCCCACCTCCAAACCTCACTGTTGGTATGGTGCCTTTTGGCCTCCAAACATCGTGTGTATTACGGCATCCAAAGAGTTCAATTTTGGTCTCATCTGACCAGACTATATTCTCGCAGTATTTCACAGGCTTGTCTAAATGTTATTGAGCAAACTTTAAATGTGCTTCAACATGCTTTTTCTTCAGCAATGGAGACTTGGGTGGTGAGCATGCATACAGGCCATGGGGATTGAGTGCATTACTTTTTTTCTTTGAAACAATTGTACCTGCTGATTCCAGGTCTTTCTGTAGCTCTCCACAGGTGGACCTTGGCTCTTGGACAACTCTTCTAATAATTATTTTCACTCCTCTGTCTAAAATCTTGCGGGGAGCACCTGGTCGTGGCCGGTTTATGGTGAAATGATGTTCTTTACACTTCTGGATTATGGCCCCAACAGTGTTCACTGGAAACTTCAGTAGTTTAGAAATTCTTATGTAACCAATGCCATCAGTATGTTTTGTAACAAGAAGGTTGCAAAGGTCTTGAGAGAGCTCCCTGCTTTTACCCATCAGGAGATGTTTCTTGTGTGGCACCTTGCTAATGAGACACCTTTTTATAGGCCATCAGTTGAACTATCTAATTTAATTTGCACTAATTGGCAGGATTGCTTTCTAATTACTGATAGATTTCAGCTGGTGTCATGACTTTCCATGGCTTTTTGCACCTCTCTTTCTTCATGTGTTCCATACTTTTTCCCTGTGTCACTTCTCATTATTACACATAATTTATGGACATCTATGGTTTGATTTCGTTGCATGTGTGGATTGGATGGGTTCTTACCGACATCTGGTGAGAATTTCATGTCAATAGCACCTTTAGAAATATATTTACTTAGAAAATTGGTGACGTGTTCAATACTTATTTCACCCGCTGTATGAGAGTGCCACTGTTGTTGTCCCATGTTTTATGTTAATAAACATCTTTCACAGACGAGGGGGTCTGCACGTCCTGGTCCACACCCATCAACACTCGGGCCACCAACGTGGCTCGATATCTTTGTCGGATATAAATGGAGGCCAATACTGGAGGGAGAGGATGAGGAAGAGCAACCATCACTGATGAGATCTGGGCTACTTTGGTTGACCAAATAGTTAAGCATGGGTTGTGTTTCAGAAGAGCTGAGCAGGGGTCCAGCCTAATCTAAGTCACTACACTATAGTCAGTGTCCCTGAGCAGCACATGAGTGATGTCACAATGTGTGCAGCCATTAGCCAGAATGATGTCATTCATCATCATGTCACTCTTGGTCCTTACAACTGCCCACGTCATCACCTTCCTCCATACACTACACAACACACTCATTCCCCATCACCAGGGGACTGGACCAGAGCAGTCCAGGTTTGTTGTTGTCTACAATAACAAGTTTCTGCCAGGCTGCTCTGGTACACACTGAACACCCATGATGTGTTGTGCTTCACCTTCCACCACTTCCTAAATCCTGTTGAGGAGTTCTTTTCAGCATGGAGGTGGAAGGTCCATGATCAACAGCCCACCTACACATACACCTTCTCCAGGTGATGGAGGAAGCTTGTGGTGACATTGATGATGGAGCATGTCAGGGGTGGATACGTCACTCCAGGTGGTACTTCCCTCACTGCCTGACCAGACATCTGTGATGTTGATAAGATCTTGTAGCCAAACCCTTGCAGGAGACAAGATGCACCCTAATTTCTGTTTCATTATTACAAGCCTATTTTGTTATCTTCTATATATTACAGTATATACAGCATGTGTGTTGCAGTAATGTTCATGCAAAAGATTTTACTTTCCCCTTGTAATTGTGTTTTACTTTATGGTGTGTATGTACTGAATATACATACATAGTCTGTATATTTGGGAAAATACATGTACATGTGAGTACTATGACAGACCTTCACAGCAGAATGCTGTGCTCTGCAAAGTGGAAATTTAAAAAACACAAGCTAGTAGTGTTTTCCATTTATCATATCAGTGTGTAGTTGCCATGCAGAAAAAGCCATACATTTTATATTTGTATAGATGCTTGATGCAGAAATATCATTTTGGAAATAGTTTTGGATGAAGTGTTTGCTTTTCATAAAGCATGTGACATTTTGTATGTCAACACTCATGAGATCAGAATCCTCTGTAGTCTCTCGCCCAAACCCGCACCCACTCCCCACTTTGGAAAACACACAGAAGCACCAAACACATACATCATACACCACATGTAAAATACTCTACCACATATACAAATCAACCACAATGAGGTGTGACCTCTGTCACAGGCAGCTGGATACAGAAGTGGGTAGTAGACAAGAACTGCATCATACACAGAATGAACAAGTGAGGAATAAATAACACAAACAGAAATAAACAAGTGAGCACATTTTATATATATATATATATATATATATATATATATATATATAAGTTTTATAAAAGTACAAACTTATAGACCGAAATTTTCCTAGTTAGAGTCACAATACTCTGTTTCTTAATTTTGTCAGTCTTAGTAATGTTCCTACAATTCCTACCTTATGCTGGTCTGAAGTAACTAATTAGCAATTAGCAAGTAATTAGCACCGGTTACTCGCTACTGGACCGAACCACAGCGCAGATTTCAGTGCCACTTAACAAATAAAGTCAACAAATTTACTTTATTCTCCCTTAACCTGGGTGGACAAGACATATTTGGAGTCCATATTTTGCTCCTTTAGTTTAGAACAAAAGCTGCTAACATTGCTAACAAACACTGGAAGCCAACAGCAATGATAGCTAATAGGATTTGTAAATAAGTCAGATATCGAGCTACATGTCCTCAAACCTCATCCAGGTCACTTCCCGGTGACGTGTTTCTTAACTTGTCTAGTTCACAGTGAGTTATACGACACACTAGTCTGGGAGACATTTATTAACACTTGGATGCAGTTTGACCGGCTTGAGAGAAGTTTGTGAGCATGTATTTACGAAGGCTATATTTGAGTTGCTGTAGACCTCCAGTGTTTGTTAGCAACGTTCGCATTTAACTGCTTTTTTTCTAAACTAAAGAGGCAAAATTTCTTGGTCGATAGACCGAATCTGGGGTAAGTGATGGGCTATTGCTCTCTGCTGATCCCAGATATAAATACCTTTGTGTAAATGAATTTATGAGGATGACAACACCTGTAGAGAGAAGGTAACACTCACCATCAGCAGTGTGGCGCACAAGGAGCAGATAAACACACACCTGCATTCTTACTGAGTTACACACACACTACACACAGCTACAGCAGGACTGCTGATACACACCATACACACTCTTCAATACGTTCTACTGAATGACTTCACAGCTACACTTATAGTGGAGAGGAAGTGTATTCAGATGAAACTGACGTACTTCTGTCCGCAAGATACACACAGCAATACATTTGGAATGTTAATTTGAATAAGTTTTGCTTTGACATTTTAATTACACATGAACTCATAAGAACTGTTGATGCTCCTAAATTTTGACTCCGTTCTCTTAATTATGGGTAGGGGTGAGTAAATACAATAACTAATAATGTTACAAAGGCATAATTATCTATAACACTATTGTAAATGTCACTGTACTGTTACCACCAATAGTGATTATTCAAAGTAACACTGACTCTGTCCCCATGTGTTAATTACTTTCTCTGATTGTTTGATTACTATGATTACTTATTATTATGTTCTAGTCTTAGTGCTAATGTGGATGTCTGTGTGATATCATGGAAACAGGCTTCTTCCCACTGACCATATGGTACAGCCCGCTGCGTGCAATGGGAGTTCACTATTGATTGTTTATTGTGACTTGTGTCTTATTTGTGACCACAACCCCTTGTTATTTCACACCTACACCTTATTCTGTGTTTCATTTATGTTTGTATTTAAACTCCTGTATGTGTGTAGTTCTTTGTAGGTCATTATTTGCGTTATTTGTGGTCAGGGTAGATGTTTCTCATGTTCACACGGCTTATTGTGTGTGAGTGCCATTTTGCATATCGTTCGTGTCTCATAAATGTCTGTGGGAGGTCTGTGTGTCCTGCTCCTTGCCCTGTGGCACTCTGGCTGTCACAGAATGACCGACCACCACAGTACACTGACGCTCTCCCCAACAAACGGACTGCTCAAAGGGCTTCGCTCAAGGCTGAGCTATTCGGACAGCACAGAACAGGTGTTCCCCGAGGTGAAGTGTGCTGCTCCAACGCTAGGGGATATTCCTCTAGCCATGGCTACTCCAGAGGGCTCCCTATCACTGACATCCCAAGCTGCTGCCTGGATCCCTGGATGTTGGGGAGAAGACTGTGACTGGAGCTCGCAGAAATATAATACTGACATAGTGTTTAAAACAAAACTGCTGAAGGTTATTATACCTATAAGTGGAAAGAGAGAGATCTGATTAAAATCTCAGTAAAGCTCAAAACTGCTTGTGTACAAAATTGAAAACTGTAGATAATTAATTTACGTGTAATATCTTCACACAATATCAAAACATATCAGAATTGTGGCTTCTTACCTTTATCTGGGGTCTCTGTGCAGTGAGGTCCAGTAAGTCTTTGATATGATGCCATGGTTGAAGGTACTGGTCTAGTCTGGATTTTGGTCACTGGAGAATAATGACCAAAACAGAGAACAGGCCCTCCCACACGAGCATGTAGATTCATATGTCCAGCTGTGGATGGGCAGTCAGTGGAACACCCAGGTAACAAAGTAGATCATTATAGACACACAGTTCAAATAAACTGTTATGTAATCATAATAATCATGTGATTAAGAAGTACAACTCCATGATGATCTTTAGAATGTCCTACGTGGAGATGGCAAAGACATTTGAAATGTATGCTTAAAAAAGCAACATACAGGTGAGGGTTTTTTTAAGTCTGATCTGATGTATTTTACCTGTAACAGTGAGTTTCATGTCTGTGTATTCACCCCCATTAATATTACACCTGTAGTCTCCCTCATCCTCCTCATTCAGGTGTGATATGAGTACACAGATCTCCTGGAGAGTCAACAGTACCCAGCTGAAGCACAGTGAGATGAAGCACAGTGAAGAAAAGACACAAACTCAGCAGCATTGTCACTATGGAAACACCACTGACCTCACAGCACATACTGACCACTCTACACCCAGAACTCCACTACCACTGTGGACACACACTGACTCCAGCAGTCTCTCAGCAGTACTTCAGTCCACCAGACTCCAATGTCCACCCAGCAGAGAGGAACTGAGAACAAATTAACTTGGTCAGAGCTCTTATTTCTTCTTTTCATTTTATGATTAGCGGTTCTTTTTAGACTTCCCCAAACACACATGGTGCTACATCATCCTCTGACTGCTGAGAACTCTTGCTGTCATTTCCTGTTCTGTTCCATGATGTTTTGTGGTACAAACACCCACACTGACCATGTGACCGCACCGTGAAAACATCTGAAAGACACACAAATAATACTAGATACAAAGTGGCTAAAGAGAGATCACACGTCTGCTGCCATTAATCACCTCACATTCACATGTAAACATATATACTCCACAGCAACGGGCTTTTCCATGGCTCATAAACCTTTACACTCTCCATCTGTCCTGTGCTTTTATTTTGTTATTTCGTTTTACTGGTTAATATACAACCTAAATTATGCTTTGTGCACCCAGTCACACATGTCCACACACACACACACACACACACACACACACACACACACACACACACACACACACACACACACACACACACACACACACACAGGTCTGCAGTGCATGTGTAAATTTGCCTTGAGTACCCCCACACACACTCATCTGTTGTACGTGTGTGTATGTGGTGTGCTGTCCTCCTCTATCCTCTTTAGTGCTGATCTGTGACTGTCTTACTGTACGTGTGATGTCCCTGCAGCAGGAGTGAGACATCACTGACTACATGAAGAACTATCTGACTGCTCCTCCACGAAGCCTGTCATACCTAAACACACTGTTTTTAGGACTGTGGCGTGAGTGGGTGAGTGAACACATGAGAACTGAAACCAAGACAAACACTTCAGCTCACACACACTTCCCTCTTCCTACTTTCACTTGTTCAAATTTGTCCTCCCTCCCTCCTTTGGTCTGTGGTATTCTGACTTGTTCAAGCATGCAGTTTGTCACCAGGCTGAATATTCAAGTTCACAGGAGCAAATAAGCACTATGAATTCATGCAAAATCTAAACAGTGAGTTTTACATTTATGTGACACTTTTATCTAAAGCAACTTATACTTATGACTGAGTACAACTTGAGCAAATGAGGGCTAAGGGTCTTGCTGAAGTGCCCAACAATGGCAACTTGGCAGTGGTGGAGACTGAACGCAGGACCTTCTGACACACACACACACACACACACACACACACACACACACACAGAGTGAAGAGTCAGAGATAGAGCGGTATGTAACACAAATATGAAAACAGTGTCAGCAGAACAGAATCTGAGGCCACATGTGTCAGGCCTCTGCTACCAGGCCAGGGTTGAGAGGTCATCACTGACACCCCCAATGGAACGAAATAAATAAATATATTTAATACGGCCATGTGTTACTTATAAAGTAGCTACTTAGTAGATATTTGATCATCTACAGAATTAGAGAGAAAGTCACACTCACCATCAACAGCATGGAGCACAAGAAGCAGATAAACACACACCTGCATTTTTACTGAGTTCCAACCACACTACACACAGCTACAGCAGGACTTCTGATACACACCGTACACACACTCTTCAATACAGTCTACTGAATGATCTGACAACTAGACTTACAGTGGAGAGGAAGTGTATTCAAATGAAGTTCTGACAAACTAACCTCAACACAACACACACACTAAATATAGAGATGCAGGAGGTTTTGTAAGTTGTCATGTGGTACGTCCTCTTTCTTCCTTATCAGTCAGTGATCTATCAGATATTCTCACATTGTCAGTGAGGACGGTCTCATTCTTAGTTAAGCGGCTCCGTCCTTTGTCATAGAGACACGATGTAGAAGCTCAGGGGGTGAGACCCAACATAACCTCCCTCACTGCTGTTTGGTCAGTTCATTTCACTATGACACCCAAAGTACTTCAAATTATTATTAAAGAAAATAGCAGGTGGAATTACAGCAGCCACAGAACTGGCTACCTGAGACATTAAAAAAAGTGTGAACAGATGTTTAAAGGAGCATTTAATTTCAGAGCATTATTTTTACCCACAATGCATTGCATGAAACATAAGTCAGGGTGAATTTTAATTGCACATTTTCAGCTTGAGTAGTGTGTTTCCATTTCAAATTTGATGGGTAATTAGTTTGCAGGAGAGATGTGTTTGCTGGTCAAAAGATGGTCTTCACTCTATAAGAATGTCACTCCACCACCAGAGATGTGAACTCTTCTCACACCACAAATGTACTGTTGCGTTCAACTTCTGCATATCAAGCCTTTTTTAGGTCCATGTAATAATGCTGAGGTTAAAGGTGTGAATTATGTAAATAAAAAAAATACATTTATCTTGTAGAAGGAAAACTTGACATTTTTCTTTTTATAAATCAGTCTTAATAAGAAATTTGTCATTTTTATAGTCCTAGTGTTGCCTTATGATTTATGTAAAATTTGTAGCATTTACCACCTAGTGGTAAAACGTTAAATTGCAGTTTTTACTGGATTGTAACTTAATTGTTGGTTTGAATTTTTTCTACTTGTAAACTCATAAGAAGTCTGTTGATTCTCCTACATTCTGACTCTATTCTCTTAATTATGAGTAGGGGTGAGTAAATGCAGTGACTAATCCCCCTACAAAGGCATAATGATCCATTACACTAATAAAAATTGCACTGTACTGTTACCACCAAGATTTATTATTTAAAGTAACATTTACTCTGTCACCACGTAATGATTACTTACTCTGATTATTTGATTATTTGTCTTAGTGCATAGATATCTGTGATATATATATATATATATATATATATATATATATATATATATATATATATATATATATATATATATATATATATATATATATAAAACTATAAAATCCACCTGATAAAAATAACTGGCAGAATTATCGAATTTATCAACTTTTACAATACATTTTCAGATCATATCTAATGCTACAGCATGGATTATAAATAACACACACACTTTTATATATTCACAACCCACTTTACTAGAAACAGAAAGACGACCTGGGGCACAGGGTCTGTGAGTTTGTAGACAAAAACAAATGCATCTATTTAATGTTTTATATATGGATCCAAAGGGAATTATAAAATAAAATTAATGTCATAACTCATAATTGGTAAACAGTACAACACCTGATCATGTCTTACATGTTACCTGACTCTTAAATATGTACATGTTTCAACTGGACTAGTGAAAGTTTATTAGCACTTGAAACAAACTGATGTTATATAGACTGTCGTCTAAACATCTACAGCAAAAGACTGGACTGTCCAATTAAAGTGAAAGCTAAAATGACCTAAAATGTCTGTAGACTATTAACTAAATGTCTATAATCAAGGACTAAATTCTCCAAATAAAGTGAAAGCTGCACTATGTAGAATGTATGTTGTCCACTACACTATCTGACAGAAACCTTGGCCTCACCAGGAGAAACAGTGTCATCTTGAGGACTCACTGTGCCCTGGGCCTACATGGCACTGTGTTTATTGTGCCCTACGCCCTGCTGGAGCGATGTTTACCATGCTCTGCCCCTGGGTGATGTGGTGTTTAACATGCCCCAGGCTCTAGGTGGTGCTGTATTTACCGTGCCTGGGCTCTGCTGCATCCCTCCCACAGGATGGTGTGGCTGTGCACTGTTCAGTGAACTGTGCTGGCGTGGCCGTGTTTCTCTGCTCCACCTCCCGAGTCTGCGTCCATGACCACTGGGAGGCGTGTCTTTGGTGGGGGAGACTGTAACGGTGCCCTCCGTCTGGCTACGATGGCAGCTACCACGTGGCTTTTGTTTATATTGTGTCTTTTGTTTAAAGGATCTTTGTGTTTTGCTGTTGTGCCATGCCATGCACAGGTCGCGTGTGCTCCGTCTCAGTCACTGTGCCACCTGTGTCGTTATGTCTTTCTTTCCTTCCTTTTAAACCCCCTTTTTTTAAGTGCTGCAACAGTTATTGTTACGTTGAGTTTCTTTCATTGTCTTCTGTGCCCATTCTTAGTTTCTCTTTGTTTGCTTTGTCTGACTCTTCAGACAGAAACTGACGCTTCCTCCCTTTTTCGTACATTCTTCACCTGTGAAAGAACGCATGTATCTGTATTCATGGTTGTGGTACAACTCTGGAAATCAATCACAGCTCGGGCAGAAGATAATATTTCAATGCTTTATTTAAGTCCACTGTGCCCAGTGTTGACACAGCAGAAACCTGTTCTCACTTTCCTGAACCCTTTATCCATCTGTCTGAGTTTTATAATTGCTAAACTTTGGTGTGTCTCTTGCTCTGAGAGGACAGAACACAAGAGCTGAATAACAGGAACCATGTGCGTGATTACAGCTGTCAAATGTGATGGAAAGAGTGAGTTGGCTGTCGTCCAGGAAAGGAGCACTTGAGGAACAGCAGGGGGGTCAGGGAAACCACAAGGGTGTAGAACTAAAGAAAGTGTGTGTGACCATGCGCTCACTCACAGGGCTCACTCTCCTTACAGTTACTCTGTAAGAGAGACTGAGTCCCTTATGCACAAAGGTATTATTAAGTAAAGCAAAGCAC
Organism: Electrophorus electricus; assembly: GCF_041902795.1. Taxonomy (NCBI): domain Eukaryota; kingdom Metazoa; phylum Chordata; class Actinopteri; order Gymnotiformes; family Gymnotidae; genus Electrophorus; species Electrophorus electricus. Next base: position 9,314,785 of record NC_137498.1, read on the forward strand.
TTCTGAGATAGTTCTGAAGTCCTAGACAGCCTGCCTGCTGCCCATGGTGCTGAAATTACAGAGTTAGTTTCAGCACCATAGACAAACACAAACGGAGCCATTTAGTAAATCTTAGTTCTTTTTTTGTTGAGGTTGCTGTTCAGTTTCCAGTTTTGTATGAAGGATTTACTAAAGATTGTGTGTTAAACATATATTCAGTGCTAACGTTTCTCTCAAGGTGTCTCTCTCAACATCTCAAAAAGTTTAAATCAATGTTACACAATTAACACAACTCAGAGTTCTTATTCTATATGTTACATTCTACATAAAATTCACCAGGTTGCTTTTACATTATGTGATGATGTCATTAGTTTGATGTTACATTATCAGTTATGATGTGTATGATGTCATATCCTGAGTTATCATTATTTTGATTCATATGGTTCCTCTTGCTAAAAAGGACACTCTGGGAGTAACATTAGCTAATGTTACCTTAAACAAAAATCAAGAGAATGCCAGACTGATCCTTCCCAAAAAAAAACTGTTGAAGCTAAAATTGTCCTAGGGAAATGTTCCTGTGGATTGTGGCTGTGAATTAAGGGAAAAAAGACAAATAGTGTGATTAATCTCCTTAGTACCTTCAGGATGCGAAAGAAAACAAAAAACGATTCCTACTTACTGCTTAGTGTCACTTACAATGTAAGTAGATTTTCCAACAGTTAACTAAAAGGTTAAGTGTGTGACAGGAAGTTAATGTTTATAATTTCTCTTACATTATCTTAGGGGGAAATATAAACATGCTGTGACAATATGTGTGTGCTTCAATTAAGTAGTATTAAGGCACACCTCAAATCGACCATGTGCAGCTCATCTCCATCAGGTGGACCTCCACCAGGTAGACCTCATCTTCACCAGGTACACCATAACTCCACCAGGTAGAATTTAACTCCACCAGGTAGACATCAGCTCCCTCAGGCACTCGTCAGCTCCACTGGGAGGTCTGTAATATGTAAATTAGAGCCACATCTAACATTAGCATTCTTGCTCGAATTCTTAATCAATCATTTCATACATGTCTCACTGAATCCTGTGGAACTGGAAAATGTACAAAACAGACATGGCAAGGAGACAAATGTAATGACACAAGCTTCCAGTTTGTTTGCTCTTCATGTATGCTGGCTGACCATGAAGGACTTTCCACAGAAGATGGTACCAACTCTCAGACCTCTTATTCTATCGGAGTTCACAAAACAGTTTATTCACCTCATGTCCTGAACTTGTGCGAAACCAAATCTACTAAGTCAATAAAAAATCTCACAAGCTTAGGTCTGCTTGCCTGATCTTGTTAAGATAGCAGAAAAAGTACAAATACTCTTCAGCTAACTTTGGGATCAAATGAACACTGGACACAACATTTGAACATTTGACTCTTTGTATGTAGGTTAGCTATGAACATGATCATAAGAAATCTCAGTAATACTGGCATGCCAGGCACTGCAGAGGCAAGCTTCATAACCTTACCAATAGAATCATGTGCTAAATAAAACATATAAGGGGTTTAATTCCATGTGAGCTGGAACTGAACTGAAAATCAAACTTCACTGCGTGCACAATGCTGTTCTCCCTTTTAGAATAAAATTAACAACATATTTCAACAGCTCCACATCTAGTTGCTTTCTCTATTCATATTCGCCTGTCTTAGTTCTCTTTTCGCGTCAGGTGTTGTCCCGTTACTTCATTTATGTTTAGGTTTCTTTACCATTTTCATATACGATAGTGTTGTGTGGTTTTCCTTTTTGTTCCGTTACCTGTGTTTGTCTCTTATCTTTAGTCTAGCTAAAGTAGCTGGTTCTGTGTGCTCCCCTTCCTTGTTTCTTCTTCCCCCGCTTGTCTTAGTTTTATGCTTCGTTGTTTTCCCGTTTGTCTTTCCTTAAATATTTATTTCCCTAATTTACGTAGTGTTCATCCTCACCCTGATTAGCCTGTTCTTCTTTTGTTTGTTCCTTGGTTTTGTCCTGTATTGTGTTCTCCTGGTGTTTATTAAACTTGTTCCTTTTCACTGTTCTGTCTATAGTTTGTTTTCTCCTGTTTTTGATTCCGCTCACTCGCATGTCAGAGACGATGGTACTACGCACGTGTGTTCGCCCTCCACCTTCCTCGCGTTACGCACGTTTAGTCATATTTTAAAATCCAGAACTGTATTAAGGGCTTGATTAGAGGAGGGATGTGAGGAGATGCAGTAAAAAAAAAATACATGTGGACAACCAACCCTTTGTAAAAGATATCTCCCTTTCCACGCCATCTGGATTAATATTAATGTGATGTCATTTAAGATGTCTTACTATTGTCACTCCAATCTTATGTGTGATTTACACGCTAAGTTACGTTGGGCATATCAGGAATTCCTCGTGTCAAACGAGGTGGATCCGTAGAGTCTCGATCTTTCTCTTTACATTGGTGACTCAGTGGAGACTTCGGTGCGTCATGCATCTGCCTTGGATGATTCTAGAAATGCAGCAAGATCTATACACTTTATTCAAGAAGGAAAACAATAACCAGCATTAAGCAGTGAAAGATGCTTGGAGTTAATAAAACAGAAAATCTTGTCTTAATATATAATTATATGCGTTTTTTCTTTGTAAAAGCAAATAAATGTTACACCATCAGCTCACACTACAGTAGGTCTGGGCATTTAAACCACATAAAGGCTCAGAAACAGAGTTTGCAGCTCATACTGATGGTAAATGATGACAGCGGAGCTAATGATACAGGCTTAAATTGAAATATGAGGTAAATAACTAAAATAAAAATGCACACACCTGAGACTGAAACGTGCTGTGTGGCCAAATGTGCGCTTTCAAAAAGCTTTCAAAACTTGCTGCGATGGTGAGGAATCGTTCAAGCCATGTGAAGGTTCTCAGAGAGTTCAGTGGCAATGAGAATACAAAGAGCTCTGAAAGTACTAAGTACAAGTTCAAAGCTAATATGAAAATAAGACATAAACATTATATAGAATATGTCTGATAAATAGAACAGCATGTATGTACTCAGATTGGTTACATAGCTCACATAGTTTACATAACCTCACAGGAATCAATACCAGAGCTAACAAGGCCAGAGTACAGTGTTTTGGCATCAGTAATGTTAATTAAAGGATAAAAACCCTGCAATGATCCTGCTCTATTTGAAACGGCCCCTCAGTGGTTAATGTTTAAAGGACTGACCTCAGATTACACCAAACAGGGTGTTGAATGAATGAACTGAATCCCAACAGTCTACTGCTGACAGGACGTGTATAGTAAGTACATGTACTGTAATATGACTGATATTCTGGAGATACAAATAATTGTTTTCCTCAGATTTTGTTTGAACTAAATGACAAACACTTCAACAGTGATCTATTACATCTTTAAAAATGTAAAAACTGAATTAAAGACTAGACCTAGAAGAAGTAACCATACAAGCTGTGACATATACACCTCTCTTTGTTATGAAAATCCATGCATTGACTATTTTCTAATGTAATAGTTGTGCTTAAATGAACCTGTATGTGTTACATTTTAAATCCGTGCTATGATTCTACAGGTGTTAAAATGTGGGGGAATGTCCAGTGCTGTTTGGTTGTTGTCCTCATACTGTCAGTGGACTGGACTGTAGGCATCAAGGACCAGGATCATGATCAAGACCATTCAGCAGATCACCATCAACATCTCCATCATGGCAAGGATGCAGCCCACCCCCACCAGAATGGAGAATACAAACCCTGCCACAAACTCTCACCCCACAATGCAGACTTTGCCTTCTCCCTCTACAAGAAGCTGGCCAGCCATCCTGACACCCAGGGCAAGAATATCTTCTTCTCTCCTCTGAGTATCTCCATGGCTCTATCCATGCTGGCCCTGGGGGCCAAAGGTGATACACATTCACAAATCTTCAGCACTCTGGACTACAGTACCCTCACAGCTGATCAGGTCAATGAAGGCTATGAGCACCTTCTCCACATGCTGGACCACAGCCAGGATGCCCTACTGTTGGAGATAGGAGGAGCTGCAGCTGTACAAAAAGGCTTCAAGCCTGAAGACAAGTTTCTGAAAGACATCCATCACTTCTACAAAGGTGAAGCCTTCAGTGTGGACTTTTCCACACCTGAAGTTGCTGTGCAAGAGTTCAACAAGTTAATTGCCAAAAAGACCAAGGACATGATCACTGATATGGTCAAGAGTCTGGATGCTGCCACTGTGATGATGCTCATCAACTATATGTATTTCAAAGGTAATAGTAGACAAGTAGAACCCACTAGAGATTAAAATAATTTTTCATGTATTTCACCTGAACTGCAGTAACCAGTTTTACATTTCACTCTGTCAGGTAAATGGCAAGAGGCTTTTAAAGTGGAGGACACCAGCAAAGGTGACTTTAATGTGGATGAGAACACCACAGTGTCTGTGGATATGATGAACAGAAATGGTGAATATGACTTCTACTATGACCAAGGCAACTTTACGTCCGTTACTATGCTGCCATATAATGGAAACGTCTCTATGATGATTGTCCTGCCTGACCAGGGAAAAATGGAGGAGTTGGAGAAACACATCAGCAAGGATCACCTCAAGTACTGGAAGGACAAAGTCTAGAAAATGTAATGTATCATGAAATGCTTTTAAAAATAGAATTTCACTTAAACATGTTAAGTACTACCACAAACCTTTACTCCCTGACAAGGTCACCAATGGCAAAAATGTATTAAATAAATATTTTTGCTTATGCTATTCCATGTAAGAGTGTGTTTGCCTGACTGATCATCTCTGTTCTCCAGCACTTTGGACTTGTATATGCCCAAGTTTTCAGTGTCTGCTTCCTCCTGTCTTGGGGACACACTGAAGGAGATGGGAATGGTTGATGCATTCTCAGACAGCGCAGACTTCTCTGGAATCAGTAAAGGGGCCAAATTGGCAGTTTCCGAGGTATATGGTGAAACCTTTAAGAGATTTGCTGTCATGTCTAGAGTGTCACATTATAAGTTTGGGAAATATTTTTAAAACCTTCTCAGTAGATGTCTGGGGGGTCTTTGGGGCAAAAAAACATTGGCTTTTTGATGTCTGTTTGTTTTGGAAAGAACACTGATGTGATCATTCTCTTCCGTTATGGGAAATTTGGTGGGATCTTGGCAGAGACTGCCCATCTTAAATATCCAGTAGAATTTAGACTGCACTCTGAGCTTCAAATAAAACAGTGAATTTTTAGGTTTGCCTCTCTTGATATGATAGGATATGAAGTTACACTTATACAGCGCCTTTCTCAGTACCCAAAGACGCTTTACACTGCACAATGATTTTATATTTAGTCAACACACTGGTGAGATGCAGCAGCCAAATTCCAACTGCTGTCCATTAGGGACTGTTCAGAAGCTAATGCATCTACGGCTAACATACTTTAAAGTGTCATTCAATGACTGCCCAGATTGGTCCTTCCCCACAGGTCCTACACAAGGCCGTCCTCAGTGTGGATGAGCAGGGCACTCAGGCTGCAGCTGCCACAACTATTGAAATTGTGCTCATGTCAGCGTTGCCTTTCAAAACAGAAGTCAACAGACCGTTCCTAGTCTTCATTGTGGAGAAGAACATCAGGAGTATCCTGTTCATGGGCAAGATAACTGACCCCACTGTGTAGTACGATGGGAGTGCTACTGAATTCTCTCTCATATCAATTAGCAACAGATATAGTCACATCTCTGTATTATCTAGAAGAAATCAAAGGCTAAAGGTTGTGCTAATTTAGTCAGCAATAGACATACAGAAGGGACTTTGTTTAGCTATAGAGAAACTAAAAATAAAATGCTGCTTTCAGACTTCGACCAGTTCACTTACACCAGATATGAGAAAAGAAACAGACTGCTGAATTTTTTCTGATGGCACAGTGAACACAAACTCATCTGAATGGTAATAAACGTTTTGAGTGAGATTTGAATGGGTCTTCATTTGTTTTGGCAAACCAATCATTCTAGTCTCTAACACAAATTAGGGGCAGTTATGACATTAGGGATGTTGGTGATATTTGTCAGTTTCATACACATATTACTTAAGTCATGTGGAACTATGTAATTCTAAAACAGACATGGCAATGTGACAAATGTACATTAACCTCCAAACTCTCTGACTGACCGGAGACTCAGGTTTGGAGTTGTTTCAGATCAAATCAAATCAATATTTATATAACACTCTAACATTTATATAACACTCTGATGTGTCTCCTCCCAAACAGGTTCGCTGCATTGACATCAGATATCCACCACTGGCTGGTCAGAGGTAGGTGGACTCCACGGATATAGCGGTGGTCGGTATCCTAAAACACACTCAAAGAGAGTTAGTCCAGTCCCTGCATGGTGCAGTGAGTTCTGGGCATATTTTACCTCCAGGGGAGGTGTGCACTCCAGGTTTCAGGGTGCTGTTGGGTATATAGGCGAAAGAATTTGCCCAGCTCTTTATTTACCCTCTCAACCTATCCATTAGCCTGGGGATGATCTCCAGACATCAGACTGACTATGATATTCAGCTTACCGAGCAGTTCTCTCCAGATCCGGGAGGTGAACTGAAGACCCCTGTCGGAGACAATGTTTTCCGGCAAACCAAATAGCTGAAAACATGGTGTAAGAGCTGTCTCTAAGCCAGTAGGTAAACCTTTTAGCAGTATGAACCTCACCATTTTCGAAAACTGGTCTACCGTCACTAATATTGTGGTGCTAACCTCAAAGACAGGTAGCTCCGTTAGGAAGTCTATAGCGATGTGAGACCCAGGACGCAGAGGGGTAGGTAGGGGGAGCAGCTTACCTGCAGGTGGTGTGCGTGGTGTTTTGCTGTGGGCACAATCCGCGCACGATGCCACATACCTCACGATCTCTTTGCGCATGGCAGGCCACCAATAGCGAGCACTTAGCAATGGCACTGTGCGTGTCAACCCTGGATGGCCCATTCCCACTGATGTGTGTGCTCATGTGATAAGGGCTCTGCGGTTCTTGGGTGGCACAAATAAATGATTAGGTGGGCTGTGTGGGTTTGGATTGGCTGCCTTGATTTCTCTATCCAGGTCCCATTTAAGCATCACCAAGAAGCAGGAGGGAGAGAGGACTGGCTCCTGGCTGGTCGATTGGGCCTCCGTATGGTGTTGCCAGGAAAGTGCATCCGCCCTTACGTTCTTCTCCCCCGGTCTATAGGTGACATGAAAATTGAACCTGAAGAAGAAGAGCGACCAACGGGCTTGCCTGGAGTTTAACCTCTTAGTGGACTGGAGGTACTCCGAATTCTTATGGTCGGTGTAGACCTTAAAGGGGTGTCGTGCTCCCTCCAGCCAATGTCTCCACTCTTCGAGTGCTAGTTTAATCGCCAGCAATTCCCTATGGCCCACCCCATAGTTCTTCTCAGCAGGGCTCAGCTTTTTCAAAAAGTAGGCGATGGGTTTAAGTTGTCCCACCTTGCCCTTGTGCTGGGACAGTGCAGCACCCACTCCCACATCCAATGCATCCACCTCAACCACAAAAGGCCTCTTAGGATCTGGTTGCTGCAGAACTGGTGCGGTAGAGAAGGCGGTTTTTAACTCCTCAAAGGCTCTCTCTGCCTCTGAGTTCCATCTCAATTTCTTGGCTGTTCCTTGGAGCAGGTCAGTGAGAGGCCTGGCCAACATACTGAATGACCTAATAAACCTACAATAAAAGTTTGCGAAGCTGAGGAAATGCTGCAGTTCCTTGCGCATCTGCGGTCTTGGCCATCCCATTACTGCCTCAACCTTGCAAGGTTGCATACGCAAGCTACCCTCATGTATGATTTACCCTACAAAACTCACCTCCCTGCGGTAGAGCTCACATTTCTCCAGCTTACAATAGAGGTGGTTCTGTAATAGGATACGGAGGACAGCTTGAATGTCCCGTACATGTTGGTCCCAGGAGGGGGAATAGATCAAGATATCGTCAATGTAGGCGATGTTGGATCTACCCAGAAACTCCCGTATTTATGTCTTTTGAAAGATAGAGGGAGCTGTGGCTAGACCGTACGGCAGAACTAGGTACTCATAATGCCCAGAGGATGTACTGAAGGCCATTTTCCATTTGTCGCCCTCCCTAATCCTTATCAGGTTATAAGCACTGCGTAGGTCTAACTTGGTAAAAAAAAAAAAAAAAAAAACGGCTCCCCTTATCTGTCCAAGCGCAGCTGGAACTAAGGGTAGAGGGTAGGGATATTGCACATTTCAGTGAGCCCTCTGTAGTCTACACAGGGCCTTAATCCTCCATCCTTTCTTTTTTCTTTTTTCTTTTTCTTTTTTTTTTTTTTAGAAAAATATGCTCGCAGAGGCCGGTGAGGTGGAGGGACGAATATAGACTTGCTGCAATGCCTCCTTGACATACTGCCCCATTGTTTTTTCCTCCTCCTGTGATCGTGGATAAACCCTACATCTGGGAGGAACAGCGCCCTCCTTAAGAGTAATTGTACAGTCCCACTCATGGGGAGAGGGAAGCTGTGTGGACCTCTTGGGACTAAACACCAGCGGCAGGTTGCTATACTCCGGGGGAACGGTGAGTTCCTCGTCAGCGTTGGGGCTCTCTATAGATGTTGACTGGAGAGGCACTGCCCGGGTAGGAAGGCATTTCCCTTCACAAGAGGTCGCCCACTCGAGGATACAAGGGGGTAAGAAAGAGATGAAAGGAGGTAAAAGGAGATGTGTGTAACGTGTTCCCCATTTGTTTAGAGGCATACACGGGGAGTGATGTAAGATGTAGCCTGAACCCACAGGTCCCCTGTCAAGCGCTTGCACACTTAGAGGCGAGGGCAGGGGAATCGCGCTTATCCCCAGCTTCTTAGCGAAGTCCCAGTCCATTACGTTCTCTGCGGCCCCGGAGTCAACCAGGGCTGCAGCAGAAAAAGAACGACCCTGGTGCAATACCTTAATAGGCACTTTGAACATCGACACAGCAGGGGAGCAACTCACCAGATTGCCACACCTCCTCTGCTCTCTGGGTTTGCAATGAACCCCAGCCATGCCCAATTGCATCGGTTACTTAGGGGCTTCACCCAGTCCCTTCGATGAGGTTCCTTCCTGATGTGGTACCATCCGGTCAAGCTTATGACGTCGCTCCTGTAGAAGTCGGTCGTAGGTGATGGCCAGATTGACTGCCTCGTTGAGGGTAGCCACCTCCAGCTTACAGGCTAGTTCTGCCTGCACTTCTGCTCTCAAGCCGTTTAGGAATATATCTACCAATGCTGGCTCGTTCCATCCAGACTCCGTGGTAAGCGTTCAAAACTCCATGGCAAACTCTGCTACCAACCGTGATCCCTGTCTCATGCGAAGCAAAGTCTATCCACAGAGTCTCCCTGACAAGGATGATAGAACACAGCTTTCAGTTCTTGCACGAAAGTGTGGTAGTCGTTCATTAGCGGGGAAGAGTTCGTGACGAGAGCGGTTCCCCAGGTACGAGCTTTCCCGGTTAACCTGGAAATCACGAAGGACACCTTCGCGTAATCGGGCAGACGAGGTCGGTAGCCAAAAAACAGCTCGCAATTCACTACGAACACCTCACAGCTTTCTGGGTCTCCTCCGTAAGTCTCTGGGGTGGTGATCAAACACCTTACCCCTTCTGAGACCGGGGGAGGAGTATGAGAGGGGGCTCTATTCTCAGGGCTCATGGTAAGGCAGTCCACACAGTGCCTGAGACTCTGAACGAGAATGAGGTAAATGACCTGTTGAATAATAATAATAATAATAATAATAATAATAATAATAATAATAATAATAATAATAAAAACTGGTACTGTAGCCTGCCCTAGATGTGCTTCATAAAACCTTATTAACAAAGACAATAAAATAACTAGAACAAAAGGATCCATTTTTATCACCTATTCCTCCTCATGCTAGTCTATTTGAGCTTTTGCAAGAGATGTTTTCATCTGTATATTGGAGGAACCAAGAGAATGTTTGCTGATTGTTTTGTTGAACACCTTTGGACCATCAGAATTAAGGATTTGTCATTTCCAGTGGCAAGGCAGTTTAATGCTAATGGAATTTGCACTAATTTCAGTAACTTGATGAAAAACATCCCATCTACACTTTCAGAGATTTAGAAACCCACGAAACAGTGTTATGTCTTATCACCTAAACTAATTCTAGAGTCATAGCTATGGGGCAGGTGTACCTATAGACTGGTAACTCAGTACACAGTGTAAACTCATTTTATTGCTTCACCTCCATAAAGGTGTAATGTGTCATTTTAAGCAGGTAAAAATAGAAACCACACTCATCTAGCTTTTGCTCTTTATTTTTAAAACAGAAATAAATTCTCATAGTGAAGTAATGGCTACATTCAACAATAAAGCACTTGACATAAAATGATATGCACATTTATGTAACGTTGGAGGCTAGGCAGGATGCCCGAACAAGCCGACAAAAGTTACGTTTATTAACACCAGACAGCAGACAACGTAACACATTGTATTAGCCTATCACCGACAACATCTGCTACTAAACAGGAGACTTATATACACGCACAGTAATGACACAAAACGAGGAGCAGGTGTGAAACACGGGGAGGGCGTGGCCATATGAACGAACACGCGCGTGCGCGCGCACACACACACACACACACACACACGTCTGGGAGGAGGGGCTGTACCCCCTTAAAATTTACACATCATTTTTTATTTCATTAATGCAAAACGCACTACTACTAAATAAATTACATGCAAAAAAGCTAACAATTTGCAGAAGTATTCAAATCACCTTTCAGCAGATTAACCCTTAATGAGGCATTTACAGTGATGAAACAAATAAAATACTTGCTATTTATTGGCTACCATACATGTTTTTGTATGTTTGTTTGTTTTTTTTCCATTTGTTTGATTGCATTTGTGTGTGTGTGTGTGTGTGTGTGTGTGTGTGTGTGTGTGTGCTTAATTTGAATTTCATTTGATGCTGGCATATTCTGTGTAATCTGCATTATCTATTGGAGTGGACGCTGGTTTGCTTTTCTGACTGTGTACTACAGTGGAGTAAGTGACATCATCCTGTAGGAATAACACATTAAGAACTAATATAACACAAACACACACATGCACACACACACACACATGTTTACAAAACACACACATGTTTCTGCAGGCTGCACACTAGACAGCACAAGGGAGAAACACAACACAAAGAGAAACACATGGGAAATGATCTCCAGTGAGAGTGAACAGTACAGAAACAGAGTTCAGCTGGGTTCTGCTCACTCACCAGGAAATCTCTCTCTCCTCATATCACACCTGACTGAAGGGGATTGGGGAGTGTAAAGGTGTTATCTTAAATGGAGAGAATATAAAGACACCATACTCACCATTAAATCTCTATCAAGCACAGTGATACTGTCATCATTAGACTGAACCCACAACTTTTGACTGTTCCAGACCTTCTGTGTTAAGCCATGTTTAGAGCAGTACTTTAACCAGATGTTACTCAAATGCACCACCATGTTGTAATGAATGCCATTAGGGTTGCAAGCAGTCAGCACTGAGGTAGTAGACGGCAATTTTAATTTTAGATTAAAACTGCAGCTATGAACATAAGATTTATTTGAGCCGTTAACACACGTAATACATAAAACTCTCTCTGAACAAGCTTCTCTCACTTCTCCATTCTGAGAGTGTAGGGATCACTGCAGAAAATCACTCCAGATGAAGCATCTGCGTCAAAGCATTTAGGTGGTGTCATTTAGCTTTTTATCTGAAATCAAAATCAGCAAAACCTACCCCAAACTAGCAAGGCCTCCTTTTGGGTCTACATAAGCTTATAGAGGGTGCCTGTGGTGGTTCAGTCTGCACTCTGGCAGGGAACGTGAAGATGGAGAATGTCACTGCTTACACAGGAGTCTCGGTCCTGCTGCCCTGGTCCTGCACTGACCCGCATGCCAGACCTGAGAGTTTACACTGTGCCAGGCACAATTCAGCCAGAAGCACGTGGAGTGTAATGCTCAGTGAGAGTGCCAGCTTGTCCTCTGGCTTCCATCCTCAATCCAACGGCCAGACCGAGAGAGTTAACCAGGACCTGGAATGCACCCTTCACTATCTGTCCTCTTCCTACACATCCCCTTGGTCTGAGCACCTATTTTGGGAGTTCACCCACAACACCCTGTGGCACTCCTCCTTAGACATGTCACCATTCGAGTGCCAGTACGGTTATGCTCTGCCCATGTTTGCCGACCAGGAGGCTGACATGGGTGTCCGGTCTGCTGAGCAGACGGTCAGGCGCTACTGCTTGGCCTGGCAGAGGGCATGCAGGGATCTCTTATCTGCTACAGCTGCTCAAAATCGTTATGCCGACTTATCGGCTGGGACAGCGGGTTTGGCTATCGGCCAAGGACCTGCCTTTGTGTGGTTATACCTGCAAACTCACCCCTCGCTACATCGGGCCATTCAAGGTTCTTCTCCTGTTTCTTATCACCTTGCCCTTCCCCCACCCCACTTTCCACATATCTCGTCTTAGGCCTGTATTGTGTTCAGTGGGCTCCTCCGACCCGTCGGGTCCACGCATGGTGGACGGTGCACTGGCGTACACAGTCAAGCATCTCTTGGATGTCCGGCAGGTTCATGGTGGAGTCCAGTATTTGGTGGACTGGGAGGGATACGGGCCCGAGGAGCAGTCCTGGGTCCCCTCCTGTCACATCCTGGACCGTGAATTCATCGTGCGGCTGGCCTTGGGACATCAGGAGCTGCCCCTTCCGGGGGGAATACTGTAAGGGTTGGGACCAGGCCGAGGCCCCCTCCAGCCACCAGAGGGAGGCCTTGAGTCAACCACACTACTAATCAGGCTTGATGCCCAACAGCTGGGCTAGACCTTATATAAGCCCAGTGACCCAGTCACTCAGTGCTGGGTCTTTGCTAAGGTTTTGAGCAAAGCTTCTAGCTGATAACTTCAGGTATTGATGACTGTGAGCCCCTGTGCTACACCTCATTTCTTCCCTGTCTGTGTTTTTACACATCCCCTCCCCTCTCCAGTTTTCCCCTCTCTAGTCTGTCTCTCTCCCAAGGGACTTCTTAGCCATTAAAGTTCCTCCCTGTTTTCTGGTTTTGTTTGGGAAGTTTTAGTTTGGTTTTCCTCAGTGCATCGGCGTTGCCATTTCTTCCCGCCATGTCCTTTGTTCTCCCTTTTTCCACGCTCGACGTGGTGTTTAGTTTTTTTTTCCTTTTGTTTTACCTGATCCAAGATCTAACTCTTCTGCACAGGGACTCACCCTTGTTAGAGTGTGGTTGCTCACCCAGTAGGCTAGTGGTGTCATCACTTAGCTGTCCTGGGTTTGATCTTATGTTACAGATACATTCTTGAACTGCTTTACAGATGATCTTTCCTAGAAAGGGCCATACTCATAGATACTTTATAAATGCTTCCCAGCATTCATACCTGATTCTACACTAGATCCTACTTTTCAAAGCCCTATTAATATGATCAGTTAATTATTCATGTTGTGCTTACAGCTTGTTTGTGTTTATTTTTGATGAGGTGTGATGTTTGGTTGTTAGATTGTAGATTGTTTTGTATTGTTTTTTCATGGTGCTTTTATTACACAGTTTGATTTGTTAAACTACCCTTCAGGAATTTCTGCTCAAGCTTACCGTGGCCTGCACAGTGTTGTATTCCCAAAGCTTGAGGAGCTGAAGACAGACCTGGTAGCTGTGAAAGAAACACACCACCTAAAGGTGGCAGGTTATGGTGAGACTGATGAAGACAGTGAAGAGCCATATGAGGATGTCACCACAGATACTTCAACAGATGATGAATTCTAGACTCCATCCAGTCCACTGCACTTACCACATTAATTTCAAATCTGTATGCCTATATAATACATCTAATGATGTTTTTATCCTTGTCTCTTTGTAGCTAGGTTGTTTGGTTGGGTGTTCTTTATAGGCTATAAGAAAATTAAAAAATGTATGCTAACCTTATTTCTTTTCAGCAGTAATTAACCTTTGTAAAGATGTGATCAAAACGTTGTGTTATAAAGCACATATTGGAATAACCCCTGTAAAACCATGTGCAGGTTATTTTGGGGCTACAATCCTGCACTTTTAAAAAATATATTTAAAAAAAATAAATAAACCATTTGAATCAGTAATGAATGGAGCATTTAATTCTGTTTGTCTAGTTGCTCAATTTCATAATATAAGCATATATTATGCAAGAAAGTGTTTGCATAACTGCGTAGCCTTAGTACTGAAACACCAGAGTAAAGATAAGCCGTTTTGTTGAACATTGTATTGTGATCAATAAGCCTAATTTTCAGTTAAAATTATATAATTTCTGAAGAATGTATTGTTGTTGTTGTTGCTTAGGTTGCGTTTTGATCCTTAATGAGTGTTCAAATGACTTTGGATTATAACGAACACAGAGCGAGTGAATTGTACCTACATGGAAGGATTACTAATTAATTAATATATAGTTTACATGTATAGGTTATATTTACTTTATTTATTTAGATTTTTTAATCTGAGCCAGATAAAATGATAGCATAAAGAGGGGGAAATGATTTTAAAATGTGATTTATAATATGAGACTATAATGTCATTTCAGCTGCACTTCTGTCATTGTTGTAAACAGCCACTGAACAGAATTTAGCGATCGATTATGTCATAATGTGTGTCATTCTATTTTTGACCCCAGATCAGTTTATTGAGTGGATTTGCCGATGACGATCATTTTAGACAAAACATCAACAGAGACTACAAACAATTCTTCACGCATAAGAGGTACTGAGGAACGAAAACAAAACGTAAGTAGAATTTAGTTTTATCTACAAAAGCAGATACTAAATATTTGATAACGGAATCGTATTATAAACAAGTAGCCAATATGCGAATTTAAAATGAGAACACACATTTGAATGATAGAGAACTTTTGACTGAACGGAGAACTAATTAGCGGGCTGATAGTGAGCTCCCCGCCCCACTAGTCACGTGGTACGGCCCGCCGCCTGCAGTGGGAGTTCATGGTCTTGTGTGAAACCACGACTAAGTAGTCACACACCGGGTTATTCTCCTAATGTCTCTGTGTGTTTAAACCCCGGTTGGTGTGTGCATCCTTGTCGGTCTGTGTTGTCGCTAATGTTTAGGTACGTGGTCCACTTTATGTTTGTATGCTGTGTTCAATGTTGCTCATGTTCATTTTGCCTGTTTCGTGTGAGCGCCACTGTGTTCGTTATTCGTGTTCGTCTAATAAACGTCTGTCTACGTCAAGCGAGTTAGTTTAATTTAACGGACCGCATAAATATTTTATAAATGCGGAATAAGTGAATAGAGAATGAACTAAATAAATGCGACGTAGCTGAAAATATTCGCGTAACCGAACTCCATTAGATGAAATACGTTGACTGAGACAAGGGAAAGTGACTTCTGCGCTTGTTTTAGAAAAGCCTCTGTAAGACCACGAGTGTGGCCATTATGCACTGTCGGACAACAGGCAAACTTTGATTCACATTTATTAACATTTGTAGAAGAAATTGAGCTACGGGTGGCCATTTGTTCTGTTACATAATAACTATATAAAACAATAAAGTCTAAAGGCGTTGATTGCTCATTTCTATATAGAGATATGAAACTGGGGTACAAAAGTAATCTTGCGCACAAATGCAGCATGTTAAATAAGTCTTGTTTGTAGAAAACTGTGTTGTAATCAAAGCCTAATTTTCATTTCAAATTCAATTACTTCTTAGGAATAAAGCTTTAATTCTTAAAAATTAAAGGTTTTTTTTTTGTTGTTGTCCAAAAACACATGCAAACTGTTATGACTTTTTAAAAGAAATGAAACAGCTTTATTATTGTTCAATACAATAGAGCTTTCTTCTGCCCTTTCTAGATGCCAAGGTACAAGTTCATTAATATCATTACCAGAAGACACAAGAGTCATAGAGACCCTGCTACCATTGCTGGGTTTAAGCAGCATTACTCGGCCACTCTGGGAGAAAGTGTAAGTGTCTAGATCATTTTATACTATAATTTTAATGATTTATATAGACTGTATCCACAGTTTTATTTATTTAGCCTTCACACTTTCCTGACTTGTACAGATGGTAGTCCAAAATATGCTGTCCATTAGTGGAGTTTCCACTGCCCAGGTGGGGTCAATGGATGATTCATTTCCTTTACAATTCATCACTGATTATTTATCACTTCTCACCCAAGAAACAGGAGGACTGTAAGGAGGTTCATACCATCCGGAGCAGAACTGCTGAACACTTTATGATCACAGAGTCAACGGAAGAGATTTGCTATTTAGACCACAGCGCCCATGTAGAAGGTGCAGATGTACTTTCTTGCATAAATCTAGCTTTCCATTAAGAACACACAGTAGGACATGATGTTTGTTCACTTTAAATATGTGCCTATACTTTATTATGTAATTTCATTTTTATTGATTGTTGGGAAAAAAAAAAAACAAACATCTGTAGATGTAAGAGAGGATCTGGGTGGAGTAGCAGAATCTATTACAGAGGCAGTCAAAGTGGAGAACACCCCAGCTGGTGAGTAGCATCAAAGCACCACATCAATAATCAGAGTTTACATACATCCACTCCATGGACACCAGTTTAAAAATTCTACTTTTATTTCAAATATAAAGGCTCAGAATGCAAGAAGTTGAAGAGAGTACGCATCTTCTTCAGACAAGCATGGCAGGCTATAAAAAGCACCTTGTCCTGTGCCAAGCGTGCCAACAAAATTAGCCCTATTCTTTAACTTTTCCCAGCTCTTTTTAGCAATTTATTTTGTATTTCTTTTTTCCCTTCATTTTCCCCAACCTGTCTTTTCATTTTCTGAAATAACATCTTTTGACTTTTTGATTTATTTTTGATTAATAAACTTTACTTCATGCAAAAATTTTGTCTGTTTGTATTCTGGACCTTTTAATCATATTTTTCATTCCAAGACCAACCAGGTTATAATTCTAATTCAGCCAAATAAATATTGAATGATTCAACTCACTTTAATAACATTTTTAGATTAGCACATATATGTACAGTTTCATGTCACTCACCTTTAGTGAGAGGAAGTACAGTAAAGGGAAAACACAAACGGAGCATCCTTGTCTCTATGGAAACACCATTGACCTCCCAGCACACACTGATAACTCTACACCCAGATCTCCACTACCACTGTGGACACACACTGACTCCAGAACTCTCACAGCATTACTTCAGTACTCCAGACCCTAATGTCCACCCAGCAGAGAGGAACTGGGAACAAATGAACTTGGCCAGAGCTCTTATGTTTCTTTTCAAGTTCACATCACCAGCTTTACAGAGACATACAAAACCACACACAGTGCCATCATGTCCTTTGACTGTGAGGACTCTGGTTGTTTCTTCTTTTGTGATGTATCCCACAACCCCACACTGACCATGATGCTGCATCTGTGAAACCATATAGGAGACACACATGCTCATTATAAAGCAAAGGGGGTGGAGTCTGATGTAGAGGAGAGAAACAAACAGATATATTATCCCCTCACTCTTATTCTCAAACTCTTCTTTCTAAGTTTATAGTTTTAAAATGCAGTTTATAGAGTTAATCACCTCAAAGCTTGCGCACATACAAATTTTTGCATTACTTTTTCATAGCTTGATATATTTTAGGTTTGCACTGTCTTATGATGTCCTGTGTACTTAATATTTTATTCATTGTATC
Organism: Electrophorus electricus; assembly: GCF_041902795.1. Lineage (NCBI taxonomy): Eukaryota > Metazoa > Chordata > Actinopteri > Gymnotiformes > Gymnotidae > Electrophorus > Electrophorus electricus. The sequence goes on from NC_137498.1 coordinate 9,332,454, forward strand.
AAATTTGTTTTATTGGTAAATATACTTTGAACTATTATGCACTGTCACTACAGAATGCTGTGTGCTTTGTCTTCAGAGTCTATAAGCATGCAAACACACACACACACACACACACACACACACACACAAACACATTTAAGAATTTATAGATAGTGAGAGGACCTGCTTTTTGTTTGGTTTTTCAGTTTCCACATCACAATAATTTCTTGTGGACCATTGCTTATGTAGAAAAGTTCTTTAAGATTTTTTGTGAGTAATATGAAGTTCTGAATTTACTGAATGAGTCAAAAACAAACAACAAAAACCTGCATTACTCACAATAAGAACCTATTTGAACTTTGATAAACTCTGTTAATCAGCCTTTGAACATAGACATGGTTTGGGTAGTACATGAGCAGTCCCTTTTCTCAGTGAAGTACTCACATCTCTTCTCACAGTACACAATATTCTCCCTAATTATCAGTAACCATACCAGTCCTACACATACTAAACCTGTTTTGTACTAAATTAAATTCAAACTAGACCTGCCATTGAGAACACACTGGAGCCTAGTTCTAGTTTTAGTCTGTGTTTAAAACATCATCCTTTATCCCAATTTCACGTTAGAATAGACCCAGCAGTCAGAGTTGTGCTGTTTTGATTATTAAACTACACTTTACCAAATAAAAGTAGTATTTTGTACTATTTCTAGCTAGAAACCACTGATAAGCCTGTCATGCATAAGGCAAGAAATAGACTAGAAGGAAACTGAGCTTGTGAGTGTGTGACCAAAGTTTAGCTGCAGAGGGACAGAAGCAACACGGTTGCCACTTCTGGTCTAAAATGGGCTTTAGACTCTGATCTGGTACCCACTGCCCACTGGTTGGAACTGTGAGAAATGAAACCGCAGCAGACGTCAGACATCCTGAGCTCTCAGACCAGAACAGTCTCCTCCTTTTTCTGGGGTGTTCATAAGGTGTTTTGAGACCAAAATATTTATTGACTTTAAAAACTACACATATTCACATTAAAATGCATACACATATCTAATACTTTTCTACCACAATTTAGTCCACAAACCATATTTTTCTCACACCACTAATAGATTAAGAACACTGCTGTAAAATTGGAGCCTGTATATTATATTTGATGTATTCACTGAGCTGAGTTATTTCATGACATAAGTATTTACATGAAAGTAGGGTCATACCCTGACCATGACTGCAGACATTAGCATTAGGGTATTTATACAGCAGGAGACAAACAGGGAATATCTGGGAACAATTACTGGGAGGGGTAAGAGACAAAACTCACATGAGACACATGTCAAGGGGCAGAGCAGGGGAGGAGCTACAAACTAAAACATACAAAAGCACATGGAGACAAAGACGTACTAAAGCAATAACATGTAATTGTCTTCTACTCTTTACTACAGTGTAGCCTATAGAAACGTATACCAGAAAATATAGGACAATTATATTTTAACTATATTAAAAAGTACACAGACTTCATAAGATGGAATCATAAGATATGCAGAAATATTTAAAAATTATTTGTTAAGCAAAATATTTTTCCAGTTCTACCTGAGAAAGTCAGCTTGCTTAAATAACATTTTATATTAACAAATAAATGTACAATTTAATGCAATTCAGCATTAAATGAGAATTTCACACTCACCTTCAGTGAAGAGGAGACACAAACTCAGCAGCATTGTCACTATGGAAACACCACTGACCTCCCAGCACACACTGACAACTCTACACCCAGAACTCCACTACCACTGTGGACACACACTGACTCCAGCAGTCTCTCAGCAGTACTTCAGTCCACCAGACCCTAATGTCCACCCAGCAGAGAGGAACTGAGAACAAATGAACTTGGCCAGAGCTCTTATTTCTTCTTTTCATTTTATCATTAGCGGTTCTTTTTAGACTTCCCCAAACACACATGGTGCTACGTCATCCTCTGACTGCTGAGAACTCTTGCTGTCATTTCCTGTTCTGTGACACGATGCTTCATGGTACAAACACCCACACTGACCAAACGACTGCTTCTGTGAAACCATATTCAAGATACGCAAGTTACTCTGGATTGTCCAGGTGTTAATGACTGTATGCTCAGTGGTGGATGGTGCTTTGTCTTGGGTGTTATCTTCTCTCTTCCCTTCCTGCACACGATGCAGTCCCCCAGGGGGCTGTGGTTTCCAGTTGAGAGTATGCTGTGCACAATTGACTGCTGCTTGTGTTGACAGGATATAAAAACATGGTGCAGTGTGTTGATTGTAAAGCGTTCCTGGGTACTGAGAAAGGCACTATATAAGGGTAAAATCATAATCTCTAGCAATAAATAGACTCGAAACAAAACAAAAAAACTGTGTGTGATCACTGCTTCACCCCAACAGTGCAGAAACAGTTGCTGCTTCTGGTCTAAAAAGGGCTCTGGCTTTAATCTGGTAGATGCGCACTGCAAGAAACCTTGAGAAATTAAACCACAACAGATGTCAGACACCTTGAGCTCTCAGACCAGAACAGACACACTTTATTCTGGGACATTCACAAGATGCTTTGAGATCATCATTTGGCGTCCAAACCACAAAAATTAAACATACCATTTTGCGTTTTATAAATAACAAATGACGTTTAGACTTCATTTGTCTAATGAGCTAGCACTGACACTGAAGCATAGAGAAAAGCTCTGTGGTTTTTGTCATGCTGAGCTCAGAGCTCTGGCACAGATCCCCCAAATTTATGTATTTACTGTCTTAACCTTGCCAAAATATAACACTGATGATTGTCATGAAACTGATAAATAATGTGTTCTTAGACTCTCTGCGTATTGTGTGCAGTGTTGTACAAATGGTGTTGTGGTGAATATTTAGTGCCCTTTTAGCCTTAATCAAGAAATACACAAAGTAGAGCATGCAGTTAGTCAGACAAAACACCTCCAAAAGAGGTGTGTGCCAGTGCAGCACTGAAACATTAATGTAGATGAATTCTGAATGCAAATAAAGTGTAATACTTGAGTGAAAATAATATATAAATGAAAAACATAAAAAGTTTGTAGTTTATAATGAGAGTCAAATATAGTAAAATGCATTAAGCATTTTGCATCACTGACACAAGTTAAAGAAACCTGAACACTAGTCACTGAGAACCACATGCCAGTATCCCATAACAATGTAGAAGCTGTCACAGAACGCTTGCCTCCTGCAAGTCACGTGGTTTGGCCAACCATGTGTAGTGTAGGAGGATCTGTTTATGGCCACACCTGCACCTTGTTTGTCTATATGTATTTAAACCCATGTCGAGGTGTGCAGAGTGTTGGTCATTGTGGATGTAACGTTGTAAATGTCTTGATGTAATGGTCCCTTTGTCAATGTTAATCATATTCGTGTTTACTGCCCGTGTTCAATGTTAACCATTTTATGTTTGTATTCATCGTCTGTAATTCCATCCTAGAGGTGGAGTCCTCAAGGCAGTCCTCTTCCTGAGCTTTGGGCAAACTAACAGGGGCTTTAAATACATACAAACATAACGACAATAAATCAGGTGCAGGTGTGTACCAACAGGAGAGTGGTTACAACCACGGGCTGTACCACGTGAACAGTGGGAAGGGGAGCATTCCGTGACATTCTCTACGCTCCAGTGTTAGTGCTAGTTCATTAGACAAATGAAGTCTAAACGTCATTTGTTATATATAACACAAAATATTATGTTTAATTTTTGTGGTTTGGACACCCATGTTTAACGATGATCTCAAAGCATTTTGTGAATGCCCCAGAATAAAGTCTGACTGTTCTGGTCTGAGAGCTCAGGGTGTCTGACGTCTGTTGTGGTTTCATTTCTCAAGGTTTCATGCAGTGGGCGTCCACCAGATCAGAGTCTAAAGCCCATTTTAGACCAGAAGCAGCAACTGTTTCTGCACTGCTGTGGTGGAGCAGTGGTCACACACAGGTTTTTTTGTTTCAAGTCTATTTATTGCTAGAGGTTTCTATGATATGACTTTACCCTTATATAGCGCCTTTCTCAGTACACAAGAGCAATCGGCAGTCAATTGTGCCCAATCTTCAGTCAACTGGAAACCACAGCCCCCCGGGGGACTGCATCATGTACAGGAAGGGGAGAGAGAGGACAACACCCAGGACAGAGCACCATCCACCACTGAGTTCACAGTCATTAACACCAGGACATTCTAGAGTAACCAATCAACCTAACCTCCATGTTTTTGGCGTGTGGGAGAAAGCACCCAGGAAACAAAGAGGAAACCTATGCAGACATGCAGAAACTCCTGAGACACCAATTCTGAAACGCAAACATGCTAACCACCAAGCCACTGTGCACAGTACTACATAGTGCAGTGTAGGCCCAGACTCAAAACAGCACAACTGGCTACATTTGAACTTGTAGTCCTACTGCAGTGGTAGCACCACCAGATGGCCATAACATTGTTAGAAAGTCAAGGTTCGGTACACAGAAAAACAATCCAAAGAACGTTCGGTATGCATAGGACTCTAGAGGCAATACTTCACAGTGTCCTAATGTTCGAGACAGGCTTAAATAATCAAGTACACAGGGGAGTTCAATTTTCCGGTAATGACGATATGACGTGAAGTTCATGATTGGTGGAGCCCTGGGTTGGGTGACAAACAGTCTGCTGGGTGCTGTACTGTGAGGAGGAATCGGGCGAAATGACACATATGGGCTGAATGCTGGAATATAAATAATGACCAAAGCAGATATTAACACACAAAGATGATTTTTCTAATGCAAAGATGGTACAGATAAGTGTGAAAAAGTAATGGAGGGCTAAGACTGGAGAGACAACATTTCACTGAGACATAAGACAATCAAGAAATGGCGTCCTTGGAGGGTGACACTCTACTTTGGTCGGGGGGGATGAAGAAGGATAAAAGAAGATCCCAAATGTAAGGTCTGCAGTTGTTCTCGAGGCAACTCCTTTGTTGTAAACCATACTGGTGTCAATAAATACATCTTCTGTTTTTCTCTACCATCCTGAATGTTGCCTGTTTGAGTGCTTTGATGTTTTGCATGACTCATCAGCTCTGTAAATATCTGAGCATCAAAGTTTCACATCCGCTGTTAACCTCGGTCGTCAGGCATAGTGGAATGAACACACTACATGATCAAAAAACTGCTAGCTGCAGTTCTATGTGAAATGCATATGACTCCTAGTGCAACCACAAAAGTAGCCCCTTTCGAAGTTTTGATGGGAAGACCATTTGAGCCAACCAGGCCTCCTGCTAACTGTTTGGCACACTCTGATTAGGTTGTACCCTCATTAAGAGCCACCAACTCTGCCCCATAAACCAACTGCCAACCGACACTGAGGAAAACATGGAGGAGCAATGCAATGCACCATGTGCCTTGGTGTGGTTTTGTCTGCATGCACAACTCCCACAACCCACCAATCACAATTTCAATATGTAACCTATGACGGTCAGGTTGATCAGAGGTGAGGCACCCTGACAGATGTAACATACGTGTGTCACAACAAGACTTTTCTAAGAGGGGCCTTTGTGAAGCTGTTATGTAGGGTGATGCCACCCGAAGGAGACTCGGCTAACAAACCCTGATTAGCTCCCGGCTTGTGGCCTCCCTCTGGTAGCTGTGAACTGGCGAGCCACCTGTTACTTAACCAACATCACATCAATTAACAACACTGGAGGACGCCACAACTGTTCAATGAACAGGTTGGTATTTCCATGACTTTTCAATGCTAGGCTGCACACCGTTGTCAGGATCTTCAAATATCCTCTGACAAATGGTTCCATTTAAAAACAGTATAATAGCTATTTTTAAATCATTTATCTTTGCTCTGTTGCCAAGCAGAGATTCTATAGACATTTTAGTTACTTTATAATGTTGCCAAGCAGGTTTTCTATGTTTGTTGTCTGCCAAAACTACATTCTTCCTCTTTTTTGTCACTCATGCTCTCTATATATTCTAAGCCCTGTGTGACAATAAGCTGGAGCCCTTCTGAGTGCTTGCTGACTCAGTGTCCTGTGTGCAACTCAGGACTTCTCTCCAGGCACCTGAGGTTCACAAAGATGAAACCGGACTCCTCACTGAGGGTTGACCATCCAAATGCTTAACACACTGCATTGTGGGTAATAAGAATGCTCTGAATTTGAAATGCTCCTTAACATCTGTTCAACACTTTTTAAAAGTCTCAGGAAGCCAATTCTTTAGCTGCTCTAATTTCATGTGCTATTTTCATTAATAAGAAGAAAAGATGCCTTTGAACCGATAGTGAAATGAAATGATAAAACAGGGTGGTAAAAATATTTGGTGTGCATGTTGGGGTTAGAAGTTTGTCAAAATTTCATTTGAATACACTTCCTTTCCACTGTAAATGTAGAACATTCAGTAGACTATGTTTCTAAAGAGTGTATGTTACTGTAGGTTACTATGGAGGTCAAGGCCTGTTTGATACTCAAAAAGGATGGCAGAGGTCCTCATCCCGGGAAATTTGAACTGTTTCCATCAGGTGATTTTCACAGACTGCACATTAACTGGGGGAACCAAAAGGGTCATGTGGGAGGGTCTGTTCTGCTGACCTGGTCCTGGACTGAACGTGACATACCACACACTCTTAAATGGATCTTCAGAGAGGAAGAAATCTACCTCACTGACCAGACTCAGGGTTACACAGGCAGAGTTCAGCATCTTAAAGATACTCCAGGAAATATCTCTCTACTCATATCACCCCCGACTGAGGAGGATGGGGGAGTGTCCACCATACCTGTGTAAACACTGCAGTCCACTTCCTCCCACTGACTGGACTCTGGCTATCAGGTGTTTCCCTCTGACTCATGTTGCCTTTATCACTCTACGACGGCACTGCCATCCTGTGGGAGAAACTGACTTGGAGAAGCGAGATGGATGATGCTTCTCTACAAACTCTACTACACTGTACTGTCTCAACATGTCTAATTCCTACTTCTTTGTGTTATATTCTGTGCAGATGACTTTTTGACTGGGACAAATGTATAGAGAATAACATTTTAAAAAAAAAGTTCTATCATTCATTCAGTGTTTTTGTTTCAGTTTTTCCAAGAGATGACATGGAGGTTTAATCATGATGATTGCACCTTGAGATGTAGATATCATTAAAAGGACTGAATAAGGATAGCCTTCAGTAAAACATGTTCAGAGTTGTTGACCAATTGCTGTGGCAATGTGGTGAAAGACATGCATGCTGGGAATTTTCACATTTGTAAACTCATTGCTTTGAAAACAGAGACAAAAGAAAAAAAAATTAAGACTGCTTAAGAAAACTTTAAACTGGAGTGAATGTGACAGAAACCATACTGCCTGAGACAGTTAGTGATTGATTGATTAAAACACAAAGTTCATAGCTGGATCACAACAGAACCTAAAGCCCACAAAACCAAAAAAGAAGCATGGACGTACGTGTGTGTGTGTGTGTGTGTGTGTGTGTGTGTGCAAGCATGCATGACTGTGTTAGAATAGGCATGAATGTGTGTATGTGTTTGTGTGCATCAGCATTGGAGGAGCACATGTGAGGAGGAAACATATGTAAGGAAGAAGAGATGCATGCTGGGAATTTTCACATCTGTCAACTGCTAGCTATATACGCATATATGCATATACAGGAGCATGCATGTATTTGTGAGTGTGGGTGTGTGTGTGTGGGTGGGGTAGTAGTTGTGTATCACTTTAGTGTATATTTAGGGTGTGTGTAAAATTATGTTTTTTCTCCAGGTCCTTCAATGTGGGTCTGGCCATCCTGAAGCAGCCGTGTGTGTGTGTGTGTGTGTGTGTGTGTGTGTGTTTGTTTGCCAATTCCCCCCAGCTAGACACATCACAGATAGTGATGTCCAACAGACAGTGGCATCCAACTGCTGTCAGTGAACTGCACTCTACACACATTCTGCTGTCAAACTGCACCACACACACCTTCATGATGTTCTTGGTTATCAGTGGGTGTAAACAGAAACCACAACTCTCTGTCCTGCTTTGGCTCTTTTCTTATGAAACAGCAATAGACTCTCACAGTGGAAGTGATGCGTACAGACAACGGTTGGCATTTGACCTTAAAAGACATGATTAATAACAGAAAAAATATGCTGCTATTTAAAGGTCAAATATCAAAAAATCTTTCAACAGAGATATACACATAAAATGCAGAAAAATGATTCCTTGGGAAAAATACATAAACGTAATAATAAAACACAATTAATTTTTTAGATCAGCAGAGAGCAGCAGCACCCAGTCATCAGAAATCACAACACCTAAAAAACATTCTGATTGGTGTTAAACTTATTTATTATGACGGTACAGTGTGGTCACAGCTGTCAGAAATGGTGATCTGTGTGCCTCAGGTTCTACAGTGACAGAATTCAGTAATAACATGTTTGATATCATAGTGTTCAGAACAATCTCAGCTATCTTCCTAATGAGGTAGAATCTGACATAGATCACTGTATAAAGTAATATTATGGAATATGGACATTTTTCATCTCATGTGAAAAAATCCCTTTACTAATTGGGAACTGTTTTGGTGCTTGAAATAGGTTTACCAAATTCTGTGGTTCACAGTAGTGCAATACATGAATAAAGTAATATTGAAATATATAATAAATGTCTAAAATGAAATTTTGTACATATATTGAGTAAAAGCATGGTCTGTTAGCAACATTAACAGCTTTTGTTCTAAATTAAAGGACCAAAATGTGCTCCTTTAGTTTAGACTCCAAACATGTCTCGTCCACCCGGGTTAAGGGAAAATAAAGTAAATTTGATTCTTTGCCGACCTGTCCCGTTAAGTGGCACTGAAATCTGCGCTGTGGTTTGGTCCGGTAGAGAGGAACCGGTGCTAATTACCTGCTAACTGCTAATTAGATAAACATAAACTATGTTAGATACTAACATAAAGTAGGACTTGTAGGGACATTACTAAGACTGACAAAATATATAAAACTAGAGTGCATGTGGGGTTTTTGTTTGTTTGTTTGTTTGGGCTACAGCAGGGGACATCAGGGAGTGGAGGGAGGAGCCATGGCAGATGAGACGGGTGTAGGCTCAGTAACATCATGACATCAGGGATAGGTGAACCTCAGCAGAAAGAGAGACTAAATTATTAGGCATGTCCACATACAAGGGTGTGTAAATTAGGGAACTATAATGTGCATACCATCCCGTGTCAAACAGAAGAGGATGAGCCTGGATTCTTGATCTCTTAAAGCTAATTTATGTAATGATGCCTTGGTATAACACCTGCTGAGAAGCGCATTATACAAATACATTTCTATGGAATTGAATAATGCAAGGCTACAATATAATTTTTAAGGATGGAGTTCCTCATAAAAACACTGCTATTGAACTGATTAAGAATAGCGTGGTACTAGGGCTTTGTTTGAGGTTATCTGAGGTTATCTGGCCAACCCTCGATGGAGACATTGGGCATGTGGCAGGCAAAACTCACATCCCTTTTCCCTTGACGAAAAGCCAGTGAAAACATAGTCACTGTGTGAGGGTTAAGGAATAACCTCTCAACACTGGCCTGGTAGCAGAGGCCTCAGACTCTGTCAAATTTCAAAGTTTCTTTGTCACGTACATAGTCATACATGGTATAACTGGCAGTGAAATGCTTTATGTAACTGCTCTGTCCGTGGCTGAGGAGAGATACAGGGTAATGGAGAGTGGTTTAATGAATAAATAAATATGTTATGATGAATGAAGACAGGATGTATACTATGCATATATACAATGTACAATTTCCAGTTTTTACAATTTAAAATTCACAGATTTTTTTTTTTTTTTTTTTTGTTTTATGATGTTTGTGGACATCAAACACAGAGTAGTCCCTTCAGTTCCATCAGTTGGCCTGATTCAGGGCCCAAATGGCCTGCGGGAAGAAGCTCCTCTTCAGTCTCTCCGTGTTGGTCTTCAGGGAGCGAAAGCGCTTCCCTGACATCAACAAAGAGAAGAGCCTATTGTTGGGATAGGTGGCCTATTGTTGGGATAGTCCTTCACAATCCTCCTGGCCTTGGTCTGGCAACACTTGTAGTAGGTGGTCTGCAGGTCAAGAAGTTCCATATGAAGTTCCGCTCTGCTCAACGCACCATGCTCTGGAGTGCTTGTCTCTCCTGCTGGGTGCAGTTTCAAAACCAGACTGTGATGTTTCCTGTGAGGATGCTCTCAATAGTGCATGTGTAGAAGGTTCGCAGCACCTTGGAGGGCGGTCTGAAGTCTCTTAGGTGTTTGAGGCGGTAAAGACGCTGACGAGCCTTCTTTGCCAGGGAGTTGGTGTGGCGGGACCAGGACTGTCTACTCTCTCCACCGTGGTTCCATTAATCCTAACAGGCTGGTAGTGCCACTCCTGCTTCTTGCTGCAGCTCCTTTGTCTTGCTGACGTTTAGGAGGAGATTATTTTCCTGCCACCAGTTCTCCAGGTAGGCCCTCTCGTTGTTGTCCGAGATCAGACCCATGACGACGGTATCGCCAGCAAACTTGGCAATGATGGTAGAGCTGGAAGTGGCCACGCAGTCTTATGTGTAGAGTGAGTAGAGCAGGGGGCTTAGGACACAACCCTGGGGAGCTCCAGTGCTGAGGGTGGATGAGACACAGTTGCCCACCCGTACTGATTGTGATCTGTCTGTTAGGAAGTTGGCGATCCAGTCACACAGGGATGGATGCAGTCCCAGATCCTCCAACTTGGTAGTGAGTCTGGAGGGGATGATAGTGTTAAATGCTGAACTGTAGTCAACAAACAGCATTTTAACATAATTACCCCTCACTTTATCCAGGTGGGTCAGTGTGGTGTGGAGCAGATGTGCAATTGCATCATCAGTGGAGCGGTTGTGGCGGTATGCAAACTGCATTGAGTCGATGGAGGCTAGCAGCGAAGAGGTGATGAAGTCTCTGACCAGCTTTTCAAAGCACTTCATCGCAACCGATGTGAGGGCAAGTCGTTGAGAGAGGAAGGCCGAGATTTCTCCGGGACAGGGACGATGGTGGACTGTTTGAAGCAGGATGGGATGATAGCGTGCGTCAGGAGAGGTTAAAGATGTCAGTGAATAATGGGGCTACCTGGTCTGCGCAGGCTTTGAAGACTCTCCCACAGATGCCATCTGCTTCCGCCGCCTTCCTGGTATTCACCCTTTTAAACACTCGCCTCACGTCACTCTCCGTGATGATGAGGGGGCGCTGGTCTATGGTGGGCTCTGCGCATGCGTTGTTGGCTGCGCCGATAGCACCATTTGCGTTGTTAGTGTTAGCGCTGTTAGCATTAGCGCTGTTACCATTAGCGTTGCTAGATGCAACCTCGAAGCGAGCTGAGAATGTGTTTAGCTCCTTCGCCAGAGACTCATCCGCGCTCAGCCGTCCGGGGGATGGCTCCTGTGATCGTCCGTAGTCCCTGCCACAGGGATCCAGAGCCACTCTGCTGGAACTGTGTCTCTAGTTTTTTTCCGTAGCGCCGCTCCGCGTCTCTCACCGCCGTCTCTCACTCCGTATGCCGCAGACTTGTACTCGTCCATGTTCCCACTGATGATCCCCGTGTTGTAGGCAGCAGTACGAGAGTTCAGAGCCTCGCGGATGGTTTTGTCCACCCAGGGCTTCTGGTTAGGAAACGTCTTGATGGTGGCTCTTGGGATCATATCATCCACCATTTTCCCAATGAACTCCACTACTGCTTCCGTAAACTCGCTGACATCTTCAGTGCCAGTGACCTCATCAGTCCTGCTGTTTTCATATTAGCGTTACAAACCGCTCCAGCTCTGACTCTCTCTCTCTCTCTCTCTCTCTCTCTCTCTCTCTCTCTCTCTGTGTGTATGTTGGTATCGTGTGACAACAAGATGATGTAATGTACTTTACTGTCCATTGTAGATCGCTCATGCAGATAAAACACAACACGCTAGTATCTGATTAACACACACACAAGCACTTGAAATGTATACAATTGAAAATTCATTGTTTAGAGTTTAGATTCTGCATGAATTCATTATGCTTATTTGCTCCTGTGAACATGAATATTCAGCCTGGTGACAATCTGCATGCAGGAACAAGTCAGAATACAGACCAAAGGAGGGAGGGAGGACAAATATGAACCACTAAAAGTAGAAAGAGAGACGTGTGTGTGAGCTGAAGTATTTGTCATGGTTTCAGTTCTCACATGCTCAAACACTCACACCCCACAGTCCTAAAAACAGTGTGTTTAGGTATGTTGGGCTTCGTTGAGGAGCAGTCAGATAGTTCTTCATGTAGTCAGTAATGTCTCACTCCTGCTGCAGGGACATCACACGTACAGTAAGACAGTCACAGATCAGCACTAAAGAGGATAGAGGAGGACAGCACACAACATACACACACGTACAACAGATGAGTGTGTGTGGGGGTACTCAAGGCAAATATACACATGCACTGCAGACCTGTGTGTGTGTGTGTGTGTGTGTAATGTTGCTGTCCCGAGTGCAGCAGGACGTAGACATCCTTGACGGTGCAAGACATTTATTAACATTAAACACATACGACACAGGGGGCACTCACACATAACACAATAAACATGACTCTACACTTAACATTAAACAATGAACAGATATACATTAACACGTGACTACACAAACTAACGTTGCGGCTACAGAGGTCGAAATTAACACACATGTAGCGACAATAACCAACAGCGGTGCACAGGTTTAAATAGACAGACAAACAACAGTAAACCCTGCGCAGGTGTGTGCAGCCCCGGAGGGCGTGGTTACAAAACACACGTGACTCGTGGGGGGCGGAGCGTTCCGTGACGGCGTGGACGTGTGACTGGGTGCACAACTCAGTAAACTCTTATGAGTTTACGTGTAATTAAAATGTCAAACCAAAACTTATTCAGTTTAACATACTGGCAGATATATTTTCCAAGTGCATTTTACTTTTATAAAATCCTGTCAAAACCGCAATCCACTAGGTGGACCTATACTACACTTAAATTATATGGAAACACGAATAAAAAAATAATAATAAAAAAACAAAACAAAACAAAAAACCCCGGTAGATTTCTTAAGACTGATATAATTTTAAAAAAAGAAAAAGGCAAGCATTCCTTTTATAAGATTGATGTATATTTTATTGAGATAAAGACATTCATACTTTTAACCAGCACATTATTGCAGGTAAGAAAAGGATTTTGTTATGCAGATGCGGAAAGCAACAGTACCAAGAGGATTTACCAAATATATCTGTGTATGTGTGTATGTGTGTGTGTGATGCGAAGCGAATAGAAGTTCGTCAGAGTTTCATCTGAATACACTTCCTCTCCACTATAAGTGTAGTTGTGAAGTCATTCAGTAGACTGTATTGAAGAGTGTGTACGGTGTGTATCAGCAGTCCTGCTGTAGCTGTGTGCAGTGTGTAACTCAGTAAGAATGCAGGTGTGTGTTTATCTGCTCCTTGTGCTCCACGCTGCTGATGGTGAGTGTTACCTTTTCTCTACAGGTGTTGTCATCCTCATACATTCATTTACATAAAGGTATTTATATCTTGGAGCAGCAGAGAGCAGCAGCTCACCACTTACCCCAGATTCGGTCTATCGACCAAGAAATGTTTGAAGTCCAAATTTAGCCTCTTTAGAACAAAAGCTGTTAAATGCTAACGTTGCTAACAAACACTGGAGGTCAACAGCAACTCAAATATAGCCTTCATAAATACAAGCCCACAAACTTCTCTCAAGCCGGTCAAACGGCATCCAAGTGTTAATAAATGTCTCCCAGACTAGTCGGTGTGTCGTATAACTCACTGTGAACTAGACAAGTGAAGAAACACGTCACCGGGAAGCGACCTGGATGAGGTTTGAGGACATGTAGCTCGATATCTGACTTATTTACAAATCCTATTAGCTATCGTTGCTGTTGGCTTCTAGTGTTTGTTAGAAATGTTAGCAGCTTTTGTTCTAAACTAAAGGAGTAAAATATGGACTCCAAACATGTTTTGTCCACCCGGGTTAAAGGAAAATAAAGCAAATTTGATTTTTCGCCGACTTGTCCCGTTAAGTGGAACTGAAATCTGCGCTGTGGTTCGGTCCGGTAGAGAGGAACCGGTGCTAATTACTTGCTAATTGATAATTAGTTACTTCAGACCTCTCTCTCTCTCTCTCTCTCTCTCTCTCTCTCTCTCTCTCTCTCTCTCTCTCTCATATATATATATAATGTATGTATGTCCTGTATATAGTTACTGGTGGTAGGGAGTGGCTGCTATTTTGTTTGGGTGTGGGTTTATCTTTGTTTCCAACAGTGTAGACAGTGTAAGTTTCTTTTTGTTAGCTTAGTCAGTTGTTGTTTTGTTTCTAGTGTGGTTTTGTTGTGTTGGCCTTGGTTACTCCTGATGTGATTGCACCAGTTTCTTGTCTTTAAACACCTAAAGCTTGTAACTTCACTAGATCTTTGCTGTCAACTTTGTCTTGTTATTTATCCTGTTACTCATTTCTACTGTTGTAATACTCAACCCTGTGTTATGGCCTCCCAGCCTAGACAGGGTCGTAACATAATTGGGGCATAATTGGGCATAATCCTTTGTTCCTTTTTTTCTTTGCCCCTTGTGTGTTTTGGTGGGTTTTCTGTGCTGGTTGGTGGTGTTCTCTTGTGGGTGGGGTGGTTGTGTGTCATTTGGGTTTTGCCATAGTGTGTTGGGAGCACTTGTGTTAGGATTGTGAGTTTTGATTAGTCTGGTTTTACTCTTTGTCCTACCCTGGAGCAGTTTGACCTGTCTAGAAAGGCAGACCTGTTACTACTAGCAGATTTCTTTGATGTTGTGACCTGTTCAGCCACAAAAATGGGAAATCAAAGAAGTCTTAGAGGCCTGCTTAGTACAAGACGGAGTTTTGGCAGAACGAGGTGGTCCTGTTGGTGTTGTGGTGAACCTGACACAGGGCATGTCAATGGTGGAAATCAGAGACGACTCTGTGGTCGGCTGACGCGTAGAGCCTCACATCATCCGGTTTCCTGGTGGTAACCAGATGCTGGCTTTAAAGCTAAAGGAAACAGAGCTGCAAATCAAGAGGCAGGAACATGAGACAGTGTTACTGAGGGTGCAGGTCTGATAAAAGGCAGATAAGGAGGCAGGTTAAGACTAGCCACATTATGGTTCTAACTCGCCCAAATAAATCTGGAATGGTTCAACTCTCTTTAATAACATTTGTAGATTAAAACATAAATGTACAGTTTCATGTCACTCAGCATTAAAAGAGAATTTCACACTCACCTTCAGTGAGATGAAGTACAATGAAGAGAAGAGACAAACTGAGAAACATTGTCACTATGAAACACCACTGACCTCCCAGCACACACTGACAATTCTACACCCTGAACTCCACTACCATTGTGGACACACACTGACTCCAGAAGTCTCTCAGCAGTACTTTGGCCAGAGCTCTTCTGTTCTTTAATGCTCTCATCAGCAGTTTTTTTTAAGTCTCACAAAACCAAACACAGTGCCACGTGGGTCCTGAGAAGACTTGCTGTTACTCTGTTATAACTTCACTTCACAGCGCGCACACCCACTCTGACCTAGCTGCTGTCCCTGTGAAATGCACATGCATGGTGTGGCCACAGGGTGGAGCTGTTTCCTGCACAAACCTGTTTCCTACTCACACTGTGTTTTCTCTGCTTAGACTGACAGGCTAGAAAGCACACACAGGCTTTCGCTGGTAGTCCATAAGCATGCTTTGCTAGGGGTTCACACATTTTTCCCAAATTTCCAATATTTTGACAAATATTGTCATTTGCAGAACATAACATCTGGTCAAAATAACAAAAATGATGCAAAGTATACAGACCTCAAAAATGCAAAGAAAACAAGTTTACATTAAATTTTAAACAACACTAATAAAAAGAATAATTCCAAAATCAATATTTAGTGGAATAACCCTGATTTTCAACCACAGCTTTCATGTGTGTTGGTTTGTTCTACTATTCTCTCATTGCTCATTAAATTAGATTAAATAAGAGGTGATGACCCAGTCAGAACCTCATTAATTATATATGAACGTGTGTGTGAGACCAAAAACATTTTTTGCAAAGTCCCCTTTTGTGAATAAAACAAAGTGGAGAGAAAATTAAATCTCACAAGCATTCTCAGTAAGAAACACTGACAGCTCTTCACTGAGACCCACTACCACTAACTAGAGAACACTCTGTGCACAACTTCACTGGAAACACCCACAGTGTCGCCCCATTACAGAGGAGATGAGTTCACATCAGCTTGGTCAGAGCTCTTCTATATTTAACATTTATCAGCAGCTGTTTTGACATGTGCAAAACCACAGCCAGTGCCATGCTTTAGATCCTGACAAGAAGACCCCTTATATCGGAACTGACCAAACTCACCCCACCAGTGATAACGTCTCTCTCATTGAACCCACTACTGTTAACATAAGCCATTCCCTCATCCATCAGTATTAACTCAAACATACATCATGCCTGTTCTTATACAACATTATAGAGTGAGTGTGGATTTGCCATTGAAAACACCATGTAGCCTTCACCTTACTTTAGTGCATGTTTACAACAACAGGCCTTAGACCTTTGTTGCTCACTGTGTGAAACCATGACAACTAAAGCCACAACAAACACCCAGACCACAAATGGCACCTCTCTCTTCTATCAGCCTTACAAGCTACCGTCTGTCCCTAATGTATTATTAAACTTCTTTTTAAAGGTTGATGATGTAAACCCACTATGTTTTTAAAAGGTATTGGACATGCTTATCAAAGCAACAAAGACAATACAAGAGAACAATATGTAAAATTACATTTTGGAGTATATTTGGAGTGTGTCTGCTGCTCTCTCCCCCTGTAGAGTGTGTTCTCTGTCTTATTAGAGGAGATGAGATGTGTGATCACCTGTGTCTGCTGTTCTCTCCTCCCCTGTAGAGTGTGTTCTCTGTCTTATTAGAGGAGATGAGATGTGTGATCACCTGTGTCTGCTGTTCTCTCCTCCCCCTGCTTGTCCAGCTCTGCTCCCCTTCTGTCTTCGTTTATGAACTTCAGAATGAAACCAGACAGAGTGAGACACACATCATGGTTTGTGTATGTATTTGTACATGTGTGTATGTTTGTGTTAATGACCATGTGTGTTTGCGTGTGTTTACCTCTGTATCTCCACTAAATGACTCCTCTGTATCCTAACAGTAGCAGCAGAAGTGGAACGGTGATGTAAGTCATGGTTGAATGAATATAATCAAACCAATAAGGGGGGTTTACATGTTTACATATTTGTGTGTTTTTGTACTGCTTTGAATCTGTGTAGGTAAAGACATTATTTAATTACAATAGCAATACACACATCAGTGGGTATAGGATAGTAATACAAGATAGAAATACAACTCAGTTGTGTCTCTGTGTGTTTGCATTAAAGAGAAGAGAGAGAAAGAGTGTGAGAGAGAGAGAATTGCATCCTGTTTCTGATGGTGCACGTACAATGCACTCTGTGTGTGTGTGTGTGTGTGTGTGTGTGTGTGTGTTTGTGTGTGTGTTTTAGCACATGTGTTTTATGATGTTAATAAGAAAACATAAGAGTATTCTTACCTTCAGCAGGGGCCCCTGTGCTGTCCTCACTGTGTCTGCCAGCAGGCCTTTGAGAGGATGTGTTTACTGGTCTTGTCTGGCCAGTGATCACTGGAGTAGATTTTGTAGTTTTAAGTGGAACCTCTGGAAGGAGAGAAGATTTCATACCTGGGATGAGAGTTACGTGATCAGAGTTCTGCATTTCTTACTACAGGATAATCTTTGGTTTGGTTTGGTTGGTTTGGTTTGATTCATGCTGTAATGCTCACTGTCTTTACAGATTGGGTACTGTTCACATAAACTCAGCATACATTTCCTACATGACTTTGCAACAAAACCACACAGCAATCTCACTGTGTGAAGTATTCTATCAGGAAATGTACCTCAGTTCAGTTAGAATATGCTACACACAACATCTGATGAGTAAAAAACAGGAAATACGGGCAGTGGTAGCTCAGTGGTTAAGGGCTTGCTTTGTAATTGGAAGATTGTGGTTTCAAGCCCCACCACTGCCAAGTTACTACTGCTGGGCCCCTGAGCAAAGCCTTTAACCCTCAATTGCTCTAGTTGTACTCAGTGATAATTGTAAGTTGCTTTGGATAAAAGTGTCAGGTAAATATAATATTAACATATTGTTTAAAACAAGACTGCTGAAGGTTCTTAAATGGAGAGAGAGAGAGATCTAGTTAAAATCTCAGTACAGCTCAAAACTGCTTGTGGGCTAATGAAAACTGTAGTTAATTTACCTGTAATATCTACACCTCTAATGAGAACCATGACCTCTTACCTTTATCTTGGGTCTCTGTGCTGTGTGTTCCAGTAGGCCTTTGATATGATCCTGTGGTTGAAGGTAGTGGTCTAGTCTGGACTTAGACTGGCTACGGGTGGGGGAGAGAGAGAGAGAGAGAGAGAGACAGAGAATTGATTAACATCTTTGTTAAACTCAAAGCTACATGTGGACGAAATTAAAACTGGCAAAGTCTCTTATACCTGTAATATCAAGTAGCACTCTCCTGATGGGATTACTGTTGATGGAATACACATACACTCCTTTATCCTCCTCATTCAGCTGTGATATGAGTAGAAAGACATTTCCTGGAGAATCACTGAGCTGCTGAACTCTGCCTGTGTAATGCTGAGTCTGGTCAGTGGGGTAGATTTCTTTGTCTCTGGAAGGTCCCTTTAAGAGTGTGTGCTTTGGTCTGTAGTCCAGTCCTGGAGCAGGGCAGTAGTACACACCCTCCCACATGACCCTGTAGATTTGTCTGTCCAGCTGTGGATGTGCAGTCAGTGGAACACACAGGAACCAAAGCAGCTCATTAAAGACACACAGTTCAAATAAACTGTCATGTAATCATAATAATCATGTGTTTAAGAAGTACAACTCCATGGTGATCTTTAGAATGTTAATAGTGTTGACCTACAAGGAGATGGCAAAGACATTTGCAATGCATGTGTAAAAAAGCAACATACAGGTTAGTATAAAATGAGTTTTGTTAAGTCAGTAGAAATAGAGATCTGATGCCTTTTACCTCTAACAGTGAGTTGCATGTCTGTGTATTCACTCCTATTAATAAAACACCTGAAGTATCCCTCATCCTCTTCAGTCAGGTGTGATATGAGTAGAGAGGTTTCCTGGAGAGTGAGCAGTACCCATCTGAACTC
The DNA here is from genome assembly GCF_041902795.1 of Electrophorus electricus. Classification (NCBI taxonomy): domain Eukaryota; kingdom Metazoa; phylum Chordata; class Actinopteri; order Gymnotiformes; family Gymnotidae; genus Electrophorus; species Electrophorus electricus. The sequence goes on from NC_137498.1 coordinate 9,351,633, forward strand.
TGAAATCTGAGTCCTCAAAACACCTGAGGTCTGTTTTTTTCATTGTGTAGTTTCACAGAGCCCACAGGGCCCCTGGTGCCTCTGTGAACTAGACATGCATGTTGTGGTTTCAGTGTGGGGGTGTCTGTGGGAGAAGAAAGAGGCGGCTTGAGAAACCACCAGAAGGCTGAAAAAGCCTCCTTGTTGACAACTTGCCGTTAAAGCAGCCATGTAACACAGCCAGTCTACTGGTGGACAAAAACTGAATACATTACTTATAGTGTAGCCATGACACTTTATAAACATAAAATACATAAATACAGCAAACATCATGCAGCATAAATACATAAAATCAGCAGTAGAGTGGGTTGTTTTTTGGTAATGAATGGTGTTTCAAACTATGGATGTTTGTCCCCTCCACCACAAATCCTTTTTTCTTGTAATAAAGTGTAAATATTTGTATTATTTTATTTATTATGTATTTGAAAGATATTTGACAAGCCAGTTAAACAGAGCCTGGGTGATCAGTTATAATTAGACTCTGCCTTTGCTATGAGCTGTTACACTTAATACTAAAAACTGCTGGTTAAAACCACAAGGACCAAAACCACGATTAACAGCTCGCTCAGACCACATGTGTTTCTTTTTAAACAGTTCAGCTAGCAAAGAGGTTCTAAATCCAGTCATTGTGGCCCCCAGAAACATCATTATTTCTCATGTTCCTGTGCTTCATACACCTTCACTTGGGCCCAATCACATTTCACCCCTTGGCCCTACCACTTAACCCTGGCCCTCCATATGCGGTGTTCATGAGTAGGAGTTGGGTGTCTGATAGAGGGGTAGGGTGAGGTCTTAGGGCTGAATGGCCCTCCAAACTAAGGGTTTTCAGATTCTCACTCTAAATTGCGTGTTATGAGAAATTTCTCAGAATCCCTTGTGAATCATTGATAAAATGGATGCAGAAGCAGTTACTATCCTTTGTAACTCAGTCCCAAGGGGCAAGATGACACTTGAAAACAAGGGGTAGGAGGAAAAATGAGAGGGGATTGGGCCTTGGTAAAAATCTAAGCACAAAATCTAAGAATAAAATGGTTTAAAACATATTACTTTTAATATGCATGGTTTTACCTAATCCTAGAGATATATAATAAAGTTAAGATATCTGTTACAGGACACAGTTTTTTTTAGATTCAGTACAGACATTAAGTCGTATAAGATCAAATACATTTGAAAAAAGAACTAAAATTCTTACTCTCTAATGCACAAACATTAAAAAACAAATTAGATCCCCTCTAAAATCCCCAATGTCAGACCTAGCTACCATACTTTGTACATTCTTTAAATGGAGTCACAGGTCACTCAGAGAGTTTGGAGGTTAATGTACATTTGTCACATTGCCATGTCTGTTTTAGAATTACATAGTTTCCATAACTTAAGTAATATGTGTATGAAACAATGACAAATATCACCAACATGCCTAATGTTATAACTGCCCCTGATTTGTGTGTTAGAGACTGCTATGATTGGTCTGTCAAAACAAATGAAAACCCATTCAAGTCTCAAATCCTTTATTACCATTCAGATGCCTGAGTTTGTGCACAGTAAACACAGCACCACCCAGGGCCCAGGGCATGGTAAGCATTGTGCCACCAGGGCAGAGGGGACGGTAAACACAGTGCCATGTAGGCCCAGGGCACAGTAAGTCCTCACGATGACATTGTTTCTTAATGGTGAGGCCAAGGTTTCTGTCGGATAGTGTAGTGGACAACATACATTCTACATAGTGCAGCTTTAGATATGATCTGAAAACGTATTGTAAAAGTTGATAAATTCGATAAAGATTTGGTTATTAGACTACCATCAGTCACAAACCAAAAATTATTATATATATATATATATATAACCCACACGCAGAAGCTGAAAGCAACAGTACATTTGTGGTGTGTGTAGAGTTCACATCTCTAGTGGTGGAGTGATATTCTTACAGAGTGAGGACCAGTTTTTTGGCCAACAAACACGTTACTTCTGCAAACAAATTCCACATCAAATTTGAAACTGAACCACACTACTCAAGATGAACATGTGCAATTAAAATTCACCCTGACTTATGTTTCATGCACTGCATTGTGGGTAAAAATAATGCTCTGAAATTAAATGCTCCTTTAAATATCTGTTCAAACTTTTTGAAAGTCTCAGGTAGCCAGTTCTGTGGCTGCTGTAATTCCACATGCTGTTGTAACAGACACAGTTGTACTGTGCCTTTAAGAGGGAGCTTTATGGTTATGTAGATTGCGTAATAGAGAGAGAGAGAGAGAGAGAGAGAGAGAGAGAGAGCCAGCCGTCACCTTTCTGTTCGCCTTCTCAACACTCCTTTTTCTTTGGTAACGCTGTACGGTGCTTTTTACTGTTTCCTTTACGTATAAGTAGAATGATGATAGCCGTGTGACCTGGCTTGATCAGGAGAGAATAAAAGTCTTTCAGATTGTCCACATCAGTGTGTGTGTCACTCCATGTTAACTCCACGCATTGCGGTTACCCCGTAGCACCTGTTCCTCACTCCAGGAAAGAAGCATTACACTATTTTCATTAATAAGCCTCTGAAGTACTTTGGGTGTCGTAGTGAAATGAACTGACCAAACAACCTCCCTCACTGCTATGTTGGGTCTCACCCCCTGAGCTTCTACATCGTGTCTCTATGACAAAGGACGGAGCCACATAACTAAGAATGAGACCGTCCTCACTGACAATGTGAGAATATCTGATAGATCACTGACTGATAAGGAAGAAAGAGGACGTACCACATGACATCTTACAAAACCTACCGCATCTCTATATTTGGTGTGTGTGTGTGTGTGTGTGTGTGTGTTGTGGTTAGTTTGTCAGAGTTTCATCTGAATACACTTCCTCTCCACTATAAGTGTAGCTGTGAAGTCATTCAGTAGACTGTATTGAAGAGTGTGTATGGTGTGTATCAGCAGTCCTGCTGTAGCTGTGTGTAGTGTGTGTGTAACTCAGTAAGAATGCAGGTGTGTGTTTATCTGCTCCTTGTGCTCCACGCTGCTGATGGTGAGTGTTACCTTTTTTCTACAGGTGTTGTCATCCTCATACATTCATTTGCACAAAGGTATTTATATCTGGGAGCAGCAGAGAGCAGCAGCTCACCACTTACCCCAGATTCTGTCTATCGACCAAGAAATGTTTGAAGTCCAAATTTTGCCTCTTTAGTTTAGAACAAAAGCTGTTAAATGTTAACGTTGCTAACAAACATTGGAGGTCAACAGCAACTCAAATATAGCCTTCGTAAATACATCAAACTTCTCTCAAGCCGGTCAAACCGCATCCAAGTGTTAATAAATGTCTCCCAGACTAGTCTGTGTGTCGTATAACTCACTGTGAACTAGACAAGTGAAGAAACACGTCACCGGGAAGCGACCTGGATGAGGTTTGAGGACATGTAGCTCGATATCTGACTTATTTACAAATCCTATTAGCTATCGTTGCTGTTGGCTTCCAGTGTTTGCTAGCAATGTTAGCAGCTTTTTGTTCTAAAGGAGCTAAATATGGACTCCAAACATGTCTTGTCCACCCGAGTTAAGGGAGAATAAAGTAAATTTGATTCTTCGTCGACCTGACCCGTTAAGTGGCACTGAAATCTGCGCTGTGGTTTGGTCCGGTAGAGAGGAACCGCTGCTAATTACTTGCTAATTGCTAATTAGTTACTTAAGACCAGCATAAGCTAGGAATTGTAGGGACATTAGTAAGACTGACAAAATTTAGAAACAAGAAGAGTACAAGAGTATTGTGACTCTTACAAGGATAATTTTGCTCTATAAATCTGTACATTTATAAAAACAACTTGTTTTTTTATTATGGCATGGTATGTGAAATGTGCTCACTTGTTTATTTCTGTGTGTGTTATTTATTCCTCACTTGTTCATTCTGTGTATGATGCAGCTCTTGTCCACTACCCACTTCTGTATCCAGCTGCCTGTGACAGAGGTCACACCTCATTGTGGTTGATTGTATATGTGGTACAGTCCTTTACATGTGGTGTGTGATGTATGTGTTTGGTGCTTCTGTGTGTTTTCCCGAGTGTGGGTGGGTTTGGGGGAGAGACTACAGAGGATTCTGATCTCATGAATTTTGACATGCCCATCATATCCCTTATTGAGCTAGCAGTCAAACAAGATGGTACTACTCTATATTACCATGGAGACCAGAGGAGGGGCAGAGCTCACTACCTGCGGGTTCAAGAGCTGGACTGGTACTGAATAAATCCATTTCAATCAGGAGGTCTCAGCTATCAGGACTTCCCAGAGGGTTTCAGCCAGACAGCTGTCTCCCACTGTGAAGACACTGTGTGTTTTTGTTTGTTTTTTTTAGCCTATTTATATGGTTTACCCCCATGTTGCTAAGGGACACTGACTATAATACTTCCTGACACTTCCTACAGTGTAGTGATTCAGATTAGGCTGGACCCCTGCTCAGCTTTCCTGAAACACCACACATGCTTAACCATATGGTCAACCAAAGTGACCCAAAGCTCATCTGTGATGGTTTCTCTTCCTCGTCCTCATCCTCTCTTTCCAATATTGGCCTCCATTGATATCCAACCAAGACATCGACTCTGTGGCCTCTTTATAGTGCTCAGGCTCTACAAATAGTATAGTGCTCCATGTACAAATTAGTCATAATTGTCTTCACCTATGAGTACTGGGTTTGGTTAATTGATAAATGGATGTATCATTTGCATTTGAGGGTTTTCTATAAGAAACACACATATTTCTGTTGAATGATGTGTCCAATATAGAGAATTGTGTTTAGCGTATTAAAAAAATGTGTTTTAGAAATACAAAATGAGTGTAAATCAGGGAAGGTGCTTTTGGTTTAGTATAACAGGTCAGGAGATGGGCTACATGAGTTAGTGGTTTCAATTATTGTGTCACATGTCCCCGTTTTTGTGTCTTGCAAAAAACTGTAATATCAGAAAAACAGTACAGTTTCCCAGCAAGCACCTCTTCCTCCTAGCAAACTTGTAGCAATGTTTAACAATTTACCAATACATAACTAACACTCTCTCTCTCACGCACATACACACGCACACACACACACAAAAACATGCACAGCTGCTGCAGGATGGCCAGACCCAAATCTGAAGGACTTGGAGAAAGTCTCCCTCATCCTCTTCAATCAGGTGTGATATGAGTAAAGACATTTCCTGGAGAGTGAGCAATACCTAGCTGAACTCTGTTTCTGTACTGTTCAGTCTCACTGGAGATCTCTGTATAACTGGAGTTTTGGCGTTTATACCAGGTGAAACTCTCAGGTCTGCTGTGTGGTTCAGTGCAGGAAAAGGGCAGCTGTACTGAGTCTCGTACATGTGCTCAGATATGTAATGTTCTTCTACTTTTTACCAGAGTGCAGCCTGCAGAAACACATAACAGTAAATTAAGATAATCAGGATAATCCTTTAGAAGCATTATTGTGTGTTTAAAATGAAGTCACCAAATGCAGGAGTGACCAATGATTATTTGTGAAGCAAACAATGAATCAAATTCTGATGAGATGAAAGACAAGAAAGGCTCAGTGACTCACACATAAATGTACAGTTCAATATAAATGTACAGATATATGACACTCAGCATGGAGAGAAAATTTCACAGGTGAACCACAGTGAAGAATAGACACAAACTGAGAAACATTGTCACTATGGAAACACCACTGACAACTCTTCACCCAGAACCCCACTACCACTGTGGACTCACACTGACACTCAGTCTCTCAGCAGTACTTCAGTCCACCAGACCCTAATGCCCCAGCAGAGAGGAACTGGGAACAAATGAACTTGGACAGAGCTCTTATGTTTCTTTTCAGAGTTCTTTTCATGTTCACATTACCAGCTTTACTGAGACATACAACAGCACACACAGTGCCATCATGTCCTTTGACTTGTGAGAACTCTGGTTGCTTCTTTCTTTGTGATGCATCCCACAACCCCACACTGACCATGATGCTGCATCTGTGAAACCATATAGGAGACACACATGCTCATTATAAAGCAAAGGGGGTGGAGTCTGATGTAGAGGTGGGAAACAAACAGTATTATCTTGTCACTCTATTCTCAAACTCCTATTTCTAAGTTTATAGTTTTAAAATGTAGTTTACAGACCTGCTTTTTGTTTGGTGATTTTTCAGTTTCTGCTTCACAATAATTTGTTGTGGACCATTGCTTATGTAGAAAGGTTCTTTAAGATTTTTTGTGAGTAATATGAAGTTCTGGATTTACTGAATGAGTCAAAAACAAACAACAAAAACCCACATTACTCACAATAAGAACCAACTTGAACTCTAATAAACTCTATTAATCAGCCTTTGAACATAGATATGGTTTGGGTAGTACATGAGCAGTCCCTTTTCTCAGTGAAGTACTGACATCTCCCCTCACAGTACACAATATTACCCAAATTATCAGTAACTATACCAGTCCTACTCATACTAAACCTGTTTTGTACTAAATTAGAATCAAACTGGACCTGCCATTGAGAACACACTGGAGCCTAGTCCTAGTTTTAGTCTGTATTTAAAACATCATCCTTTATCCCAATTTCACACTAGGATAGACCCAGCAGTCAGAGTTGTGCTGTTTTGATTATTACACTACAGATTACAGAATAAATGTAGTATTTTGTATTATTTCTATCTAGAAACCACTGATAAGCCTATCATGGCATAAGGCAAGAAATACAAATGCAGAAGCTGAAAGCAATAGTACATTTGTGGTGTGTGTAGAGTTCACATCTCTAGTGGTGGAGTGATATTCTTACAGAGTGAGGACCAGTTTTTTGGCCAACAAACATGTTACTCCTGCAAACAAATTCCACATAAAATTTGAAACTGAACCACACTACTCAAGCTGAACATGTGCAGTTTAAATCCACCCTGATTTATGTTTCATGCACTGCATTGTGGATAAAAATAATGCTCTGAAATTAAATGCTCCTTTAAATATCTGTTCAAATGTTTTAAAGTCTCAGGTAGCCAGTTCTGTGGCTGCTGTAATTCCACATGCTGTTGTAACAGACACAGTTGTACTGCACCTTTAAGAGAGAGCTTTATGGTAATGTAGCTTGAGTAACAGAGAGAGAGAGAGAGAGAGAGAGAGAGAGAGAGAGAGAGTCTGTGTCTGAGTGGAGAACCGTCACCCTTCTGCTCGCCTTCTCAACACTCCTTTTTCTTTGGTAATGCTGTACGGTGCTTTTTACTGTTTCCTTTACGTATAAATACAATAATGGTAGCCGTGTGACCTGGCTTGAAGTGGTCCAGGATAAAAAAAATAAATAAAAGTCTTTCAGATTGCCCACAGCAGTGTGTGTGTCACTTCATGTTAACTCCATGCATCGCGGTTATCCCGTAGCACCTGTTCCTCACTCCAGGTAAGAAGCGTTACACTATTTTCATTAATAAGCCTTTGAAGTACTTTGGGTGTCGTAGTGAAATGAAATGACCAAACAGCAGTGAAGGAGGTTATGTTGGGTCTCACCCCCTGAGCTTCTACATCGTGTCTCTATGACAAAGGACGGAGCCACTTAACTAAGAATGAGACCGTCCTCACTGACAATGTGAGAATATCTGATAGATCACTGAATGATAAGGAAGAAAGAGGACGTACCACATGACATCTTACAAAACCTACCGCATCTCTATATTTGGTGTGTGTGTGTGTGTGTGTGTTGTGGTTAGTTTGTCAGAGTTTCATCTGAATACACTTCCTCTCCACTAGAAGTGTTATTGTGAAGTCATTCAGTAGACTGTACTGAAGAGTGTGTACGGTGTGTATCAGCAGTCCTGTTGTAGCCGTGTGTAGTGTGTGTAACTCAGTAAGAATGCAGGTGTGTGTTTATCTGCTCCTTGTGCTGCATGCTGCTGATGGTGAGTGTTACCTTCTCCCTACAGGTGTTCTCATCCTCATACATTCATTTGCACAAAGGTATTTATATCTGGGAGCAGCAGAGAGCAGCAGCTCACCACTTACCCCAGATTCTGTCTATCGACCAAGAAATATTTGTAGTCCAAATTTTACCTCTTTAGTTTTGAACAAAAGCTGTTAAATGGGAACGTTGCTAACAAACACTGGAGGTCAACAGCAGCTCAAATATAGCCTTCGTAAATACATGCCTACAGACTTCTCTCAGGCCGGTGAAACCGCATCCAAGTGTTAATAAATGTCTCCCAGACTAGTCGGTGTGTCGTATAACTCACTGTGAACTAGACAAGTGAAGAAACACGTCACCGGGAAGCGACCTGGATGAGGTTTGAGGACATGTAGCTCGATATCTGACTTATTTACAAATCCTATTAGCTATCGTTGCTGTTGGCTTCCAGTGTTTGTTAGCAATGTTAGCAGCTTTTTGTTCTAAAGGAGCGAAATATGGACTCCAAACATGCCTTGTCCACCCGGGTTAAGGGAGAATAAAGTAAATTTGATTCTTCGCCGACATGACCCGTTAAGTGGCACTGAAATCTGCGCTGTGGTTCGGTCCGGTAGAGAGGAACCGGTGCTAATTACTTGCTAATTAGTTACTTAAGACCAGCATAAGGTAGGAATTGTAGGGACATTAGTAAGACTGACAAAATTGAGAAACAAGAAGAGTACAAGAGTAATGTGACTCTTACAAGGATCATTTTGCTCTATAAATCTGTACATTTATAAAAACAATTTGTTTTTTATTATGGTGTGGTATGTGAAATGTGCTCACTTGTCTATTTCTGTTTGTGTTATTTATTCCTCTCTTGTTCATTCTGTGTATGATGCAGCTCTTGTCCACTACCCACTTCTGTATCCAGCTGCCTGTGACAGAGGTCACACCTCATTGTAGTTGATTGTATATGTGGTGCAGTCCTTTACATGTGGTGTATGTGTTTGGTGCTTCTGTGTGTTTTCCCGAGTGTGAGTGGGTTTGGGGGAGAGACTACAGAGGATTCTGATCTCATGTATTTTGACATGCCCATCATATCCCTTACTGAGCTAGCAGTCAAACAAGATGGTATTACTCTATATTACCATGGAGACCAGAGGAAGGGCAGAGCTCACTACCTGCAGGTTAAAGAGCTGGACTGGTGCTGAATAAATCCATTTCAATGAGGAGGTCTCAGCTATCAGGACTTCCCAGAGGGTTTCAGCCAGACAACTGTCTCCCACTGTGAAGACAGTTTTTTACTTGTTTATTATGGTTTACCCTCGTGCTGCTCAGGGACGCTGACTATAGTACTTGCTGACACTTTCTACAGTGTAGTGACTCAGATTAGGCTGGACCCCTGCTCAGGTTTTCTGAAACACTACCCATACTTAACCACATGGTCAACCAAAGTGGCCCAGATCTCATCCGTGATGGTTGCTCTTCCTCGCCCTCATCCTCTTCCTCATTCTGGCTCTCCAATACTGACCTCCATTGATATCCAACCAAGATATCGAGTCTGTGGCTTCTTTATAGTGCTCAGGCTCTGATTTCTAAGTGTTATTAGTGAAATTAGTCAATGAGTACTGGGGTTGGTTAATTGATAAATGGATGTATCATTTGTATTTGAGGGTTTTCCATAAGAAACACACGTATTTCTGTTGAATGATATGTCCAATATAGAGAATTGTGTTGAGCGTATTAAAAAAATGTCTTTTAGAAATATAAAATGAGTGTAAATCAGAGAAGGTGATTTTGGTTTAGTATAACAGGTCAGGAGATGGGCTACATGAGTTAGTGGTTTCAATTATTGTGTCACATGTCCCCATTTTTGTGTCTTGCAAAAAACTCTCTCTCTCTTCTTGTTGGGTGTTTGGGCTTCAAGTTATCCTATGTTGTTCCTCTTATCTTAGAGGTTTAGAAAAATTTACAAATAAAAAATGAACAAATAAGAAAAAAATAAAACCATAAAGTACAGTAGAGCATGCACCTCTTCCTCCTCACATATGTATTGCTAAATTTGGTGCACTTTAGCAATATGCTTCCTTTTTGGGTTCATGAGCTTAAAATTCTGCTGTGCTATTCCTCTGAGTGGTGTGTGAGCGACATGTTAACTTCTTTCACTCAACCATGAAGACTGTCAAACAGTCTCCAAATCCTCATCAGTGACAGTCATCCAGCTCTAAACTTCATGGTTTAATCAGTCAGTCACTAACTGACTCTGGCAGCATAAATTCACTCCAGTGACTCCAGTTTAAAGACTTTTCTTATTTAGTCCTAAGTTATTCTGATTATTCAGTTTACAGATGTGAGAAATCCCAGCATGCACCTCTTCCTCCTGACATATGTATTGCTAATCTGGTTGCACTGGATGCTATGTGTGAAATGTGCTTACTTGTTTATTTCTGTTTGTGTTATTCATTCATCATTTGTTCATCAACTGGCCAGGAGGCTTAGACAGCCCATGCTGGGGGTTTTGTCTTTTTACAGTTTTAATTTTATTTTGTTGTTGTTGTTGTTACAGTGCAGTGCACACTAGCCTACAGCCTCAGTTAGTTACTTTATAGATATCCACCATCATCAAACTGTTGTTAAACAGCTTTTGGCAGCTTTAACAACAAAAAGAACAAAGTAACAGAGAAAAGGTGAGAAAATGTTTCTACTTCCTGTGATAACTGTTGGGTTGTGATGACATTGCACTGTCTACATCCAAAGTGGTCTTGACTTGTGCTCTTGACTTTGGTGACTCCTTTAGTGGTTCTGTGTCAGTGGGCGGATTTCGCTTCTCTTAAGTAGTTTTTTCTTAATAGTATGAAAACTACAACATGATCATAGACTGCTGCACTCCACCTGTACTTTATGAATAATATGAATGTTATCGGACAATCCTCATATTTACCTGATTAAATGATCAATGTTTATTTTGATCAGCATATAGTCTAGAGCTCTTCCTGTCTGATCTGTCTAATATTTGCTAAGCTACACATTCAGTTTGGTCCTCTGATCACTAAGTGCAGGTGTGAAATGAGGTGACCAAACAGTGCTGGGGGGGGGATCACTGTGTAGCACTACTTCTTACTGCAGGATCACTTTACTGAGGATGGGGACTGAACACTGGGCAGCTCAGGAGGAAGTGATGACACTAGAAAGACAGTTTCACTGTTAGATTTAGTCTGTATGTGAGAGAGAAAGAAGTAGAGGAATAATTTATTTTGCACTTGAACACACGTCCCCTCTATTGTGGATATTAGAGGGTGGTGAATTTCAGTGGAGTTCTACTGAGAGAGTTGTAGAGTTCCAGGTCATAGTTGTGTGGTGATTCCCACAGACAGACTGTAGTCTGGGCTGCAGTTTTCAGAGTGTTCAGTACACTGTAGTTTTCTAGAGTGTATAAGATGTGTAGCAGCGTTACTGCTGTAGCTGTGTGTAGTGTCTTGTGGAATGCAGGTGTGTTTTTACTTCCTTTTTGGTAATGATGTGCAGACGAAGTCTTGTGAAGCATTTGAGGTTCTTCCTTATTGTACTGCTGAAGGATTCAAAGCTTTGGAGTATTGAAAGCTGGTGACAAAACAGCGACACCTGGTGGTTTTCAGAAATTATAGCAGCCATAGATTCAAAACGGCGCAGCACTATGAACTACACAACACTCCATCATCAAAAAAATGATGATCAGTAATGATGTTTAGTAATTCAATTCTGCAATAATTTGTTTAAAATCATTGTTTCCCTTTTTATGTGAAAACATAGTACAAAATTATACTGGGAGACAACAGGTTGAGATTATGAAATGTTTATTCTCCCTTTTGGCTTCTATAATTTGCACATTTCCAATTTTTTAGTAAAAAGATAAAGCTTCCAAGTTATAGGACAGTGCCAAACTTATGAAACAGTCTCAACGTCATCCTGTGTATCTGTGATATTTGAAGCTTCAAACAAGATTAGTCACGTTATTAGTAACTTTAGTGGTAATGTTAGTGGTAATAACTTTAGTGGGAAGGGAGAGGGAGAGAAGGAAGGAGGGAGGGAGTGGAGAGGGAGAATGAGTGAGTGAGTGAGTGAGTGAGAGGGAGGCAAAGACAATCTATAATCAATATAATCAGACATTTACATCTTATATCTTGATGGTCATGCATACATCATACCAACATCTATTGGGAAATCTCTTAGTGATTTCCAGTACCATCATCAGTTGGCTGGTACCATCAGTACCATCAGGTGACTGGACCTGGAGCAATTAAGTATGTCATATATAATAATTAAGTATGTCATATATAATAATAATGGAGTATGTCATATATAATAATAATTAATTATGTCATATGTAATAATAACCATTTTACATGTACATGTGCAGCCATGTTTAATAGTGAAGGCCTTTATCTCGTGTGTTTCTGCAGGTTGCATGTTGGTAGGGAATCTGAGGACAGACGACATCACTGCATACACAGGAGACTCAGTACTGCTGCCCTGCTCCTATACTGACCCACACGCCAAACCTGAGAGTTTCATCTGGCAGAAATACAACACAAGAAGACAAACATGGGACGTGATCACCAGTGAGAGTGAACAGTACAGCAACAGAGTTCAGATGGGTACTGCTCACTCTCCAGGAAATCTCTCTCTCCTCATATCACACCTGACTGAAGAGGATGAGGGAGTCTACAGGTGTTATCTTAACCAGTACTATAAAGACATCAGACTCACCATTAAAGGTAAAACACGGTATTTGATCCAAATCCAACTGCAAATGATAAATCCAGCTTTAAGGTTTTCTTATGTATCCACACTAGCAAAGTCTTGGTTGTCTGAGTTACTTGTAGACTTTCTGCTGTCATATTTGTTGTTGTGCTGTCATCTGTGCACATTACCAGTAACGTTTAGTTCAGTGATGGTCAAATACTCCTTTAATTGTAACAAATATCTTGGGCAGTTCAAGTAAGAATTTCTCAGGTTTTTAACACACATGCTTCTTTGTTTTGGTTTTTCTGTTCCGACCCCTCGTTTGGTTTTCCTGTCACTGTTTTCATCTTTGTCTAGTTTGCATTCGTTAATCTTTGTATAAATATCACTGGTTTTATCATCTTGGCTGTGGGTCTTTGAGCGTGCGCGGTCTCGTCCTCCCATGAGTTTATTGTTGTTTGGTAACGTTATTAGCCTGCTCGTTATTCTAGTGTTTACTGTTTAACTTCCTTCTTGGTAATGATGTGCAGACGAAGTCCTGTGAAGCGTTTGAGGTTCTTCCTTATTGTACTGCTAAAGGACTCGAAGCTTTGGAGCATTGAATGCTGGTGACAAAACAGCGACACCTGGTGCTTTTCAGAAATTATAGCAGCCATAGATTCAAAATGGCGCAGCACTATAAACAATACAACACTGCACCGCCTTCATGTCATTAAAAAAAATGGATGATCAGTAATGATGTTTAGTAATTAGTAATTAAATTCTGAAATAATTTGTGTAAAATCATTGTTTCCTTTTTATGTAAAAACAACAGGTTGGCATTATGAAACGTTTACTCTCACTTTTGACTTCTATAATTAGTACATTTCCATTTTTTTTTAGTAAAAAGATATAGCTTCCACGTTATAGGACAGTGGCAAACTTATGAAACAGTCTCACCCTCATCCTGTGCTTCATTGACATCTGAAGCTTCGACCATCATTAGTCACGTGTTGTTAGTAACTTTAGTGGTAATATTAATGGGAATATTAGCTTTAGTGGTAATAGTAACTGATACAAGCTTCAGTACACTGTGATACAAGCTTTGATGCCTTAGTATCAAATGTTACATCACAATTTTATTGTTTCTGCACAGTTCCTGTATCATTTTTCTCCCTTTTTGGTGTTCCATTTAGTCAGTGTTTAGTTTGCATCATTTTGTTAATTTTGCCGTTGTGTCCACCTGTTTTGCAAATGAAGAACTTTCGTTTACACATGTGCGTAAAGTCCTGTCTGCCTCTGCGTTACATTATCGTTCTGAAAACTGCACAGTGTGCAGATCATTAATGTAGGTGGACCAGCTGGATCAAAATCACTAGTGTGTTCTTATTTTAGATTTTTTATTTAAAACATCTAAAATAAGAGGCAAGGCTTTGCTATGACAAGTTGCAAATGGGCGTAAACAAACAGTCATAAAAGTTGATTTAGTCAATGTTAATTTCAGCTTGACATTACAAGTGACATATTTGGAGCTTGTTACTGTAATTATTTACCCCTGTCCCACTTACCTACAACCAAAGGCAGAGGTGCAGGGAAAGGTTTAATGCACATAAAACTACAAAATGTATCTGATTCCAAATTATTCATGTAATTACAATTTTTATTTTGAAGAGAATGCTCTACTGCATTGTCTAGCATGTGTTATGAGAATATGCATAACCACCTTTCTAAAATTCCTCAGTCTTAATACATCCTGCTTTGTCAGCGGTTCTGTCAGCCTAACATAGGGTTTGATCTACTAGACTTACAGTGCAGAGATTGGATACTTTACAGGAAACTGGTGTCAGCACTCTACATATATAGAAAAATATAGCTGGCTCTTCACTCAGCCTCAATCCATCAGTGCAGAGAATTTTGACTACACCTTTGGATTTCCTCTCTCTTAATAAATTATCAAGTGATTAACATCATCTGCGAGTGTCTGGACTCAATCAGTCTCATTACAAATACTACACGGAGAGCCGAGCTTCATGAGTTCAATGTAGCAAAGGGTTAATTAGCATAATAGAAGAGAAGTAGATACACAATAGAATAGAATAGATATTTTTAATGAAACCAATTAGAATAAAATAGATATTATAATGAAACTCTGTAAATAAGTTACAGAAATGTGGCACAGAAAATACTTTCTAAATGTTACCTAAATGCCAGATGGATTGAGAGAAAGACAACATGGACATTAAAGAAGGTGAAGTGGGTGTCCAGGAACAGGAGAGCATGTCTGCTGGGGCTTCCAGGCAGAAAAAAGAGAGAGAGAAGGAGAGACAGAAAGAGAATGTGACTGATTGAGAGCACGACAGAGAGAGGGAGAGAGAGCACAAGCCCAAGGGAGAGATTTCTCCAAATGTATGTCATCAGTCAACCAACTCTGCTCCAGCTCCACTCTCAGCTCTGCTCCAGCATTAACTCCATATGGTTCAGAATTTCTTTAGTCTTATCTTGATTGATCAACAGCAGAGTTTGTCCAACACTGACTAATCAAAGATTGACCACATACGAACAGCATCCCTGTCATACCACATCCAAGAGGAACCCACAGCTGGTAGAAGAGTGATTTACTGTCCTGAATAACAATTGATGAATAACAATATCTCTGCAAGAGACCACAGATGACCACAGCAGTTGGGGCAAACAAGAACAAGACTTCATAGTCGAGAGTTTGGCCTACACATATAAATATGTTATGATTTTCTTGATTGAAATGACATAGTATGCCATGACAAATGACGTTGTAGCTCAGTCTCTCTGTGTACACATATCTCAGCTACCTGTATGAGGGCATTATGGAATTTGTAGTTCATGAAGCATTTATGTACAAAGTTGTAATTTTGCTCTTTTTTTATCTTAATTTTGTAGCTGGTTGGGCTTTAAATGAGAATTTTCTGGAATGTCTATGGAAATACTGACCAACATGCTTCCAGATCCAAGACTGTTGAATAAATGTGTGATCACTGTTCTCCCTCTGACATATGCTGCCTGCTAAGGCATCTTATTTAGGTTCAGTTTAAAGGCAGCATCAGACACTAAATCTGCAGTATAAATAAGAGCTTTACTTGCTTACTTCTGAAAGAAAAGCAGCTGCTATTCTTATACTAATTATTAAAACAATGTCACAAGTAGTGTTAGCTGTTTTCTGAAGGACTACGTTCCCCAAAATTACACGATACCAAGACCGCCCATAATCCCCTCATTTTGCTCCACCCATGTGAAAACATGAGCGAGGTGGCAGTTAGATGTGACCGACGCTTAAGTCTTCATACATGATGGGAATGTAATTAGAATGGGAATCTAACTGGATCATTTCTGTTACTCAGACCTTTGCCTGTACAGACAACACCAGACCCCTCACTAGACACACAGACAAACTCAGTGAGATCAGGTGGAAAACTGAACAAACATCAGCTCTTCAAGAATCTGTAGCATTTGTTGTATGTGCCACTTGATTGCTGTAACAGCTGGAGTGCCGCAGGGCGCGGAGCAGGACGCACAGACTCCCTCGACTTTGACAGACATTTATTGATACTTAACGCTTACGACGACGGCACTTGCACAACATAAACGGATAATACGAATACACGTAACACTGGCAGGAACATGACAGCAACATGAACATATACGTTTAACATGAATACACGTAGGACTAGCAACACAAACAATGACCAACACTAATGCACACACCAACAGGGGTTTAAATACACACAGACACACACAACATTAAACCAGGGGCAGGTGTGTGCCATCATGGGGGCTCTGTTACAAAACAAAAAATCACTTCAACTGCACTCGGTGGGCCGTACTGCATATAGCGACTGGTCTGTATCAATAACTACTGTACTACATAAAACAAAAAATCTATCCAGCGGCAGGATCTGCAGTTCTACTTCTTTCTGTTTCTAGTTACATCTTCTGTTTGTATTTGTATTTCATGCCTGTAGTTAATGACTCTTGTCTTCTGTCCTGTTTAGGTTCTAGTCAGTTATATACCCATATTACACACGACTTGTTTAGTTTCCTTATTTAGTTACTACTGTTGTCATTTGCTCTAGAGAGAGGGGGAGAAAAAGAAAGAGGGAGAGAGAGAGGAGGGAAGGAGAGAGAGAGAAAGGAAGAAATAGAGAGAGAATGAGGGATGGAGAGAGAAGGAGGGAGGGAGGGAGGGAGCGAGGGTGGGCAGAGGGGGAGAGAGAGAAGGAGGGAGGGAGAGAGACAATATATAATCAGACATTTACATCTTATAACTTGATGGTCATGTATCCATCATACCAACATCTATTGGGAAATCTCTTGGTGATTTCCAGTACCATCATCAGTTGGCTGGTACCATCAGTACCATCAGGTGACTGGACCTGGAGAAATTAAGTATGTCATATATATAATAGTTAAGTATGTGATATATAATAATAATGGAGTATGTGATATATAATAATAATTAAGTATGTCATATATAATAATAATAACGGAGTATGTCATGTGTAATAATAACCATTTTACATGTACATGTGCAGCTATGTTTAATAGTGAAGGCTTTTATCTCGTGTGTTTCTGCAGGCTGCAGTTTGGCAGAGAATCAGAAGACAGACGACATCACTGCATACACAGGAGACTCAGTACTGCTGCCCTGCTTCTGTACTGAACCACACGCCAAACCTGAGAGTTTCACCTGGAAGAAACGCAACACAAGCAGAGACACATGGGATGTGATCTCCATTGAGAGTGAACAGTACAGAAACAGAGTTCAGCTGGGTACTGTTCACTCTCCAGGAAATCTCTCTCTACTCATATCACACCTGACTGAAGAGGATGAGGGAGACTACAGCCGTTATCTTACAAACCAGAAATATAAAGACATCAGACTCACCGTTAAAGGTAAAACACTGTTTTTGATCCAAATCCAACTGCAAATGATAAATCCAGCTTTAAGGTTTTCTTATGTATCCACACTAGCAAAGATTGGTTGTCTGAGTTACTTGTAGACTTTCTACTGTCATATTTGTTGTTGTGCTGTCATCTGTGCACATTACCAGTAACATTTAGTTCAGTGATGGTCAAATACTCCTTTAATTGTAACAAATATCTTGGGCAGTTCAAGTAAGAATTTCTCAGGTTTTTAACACACATGCTTCTTTGTTTTGTTTTTTCTGTTCCGACCCCTCGTTTGGTTTTCCTGTCACTGTTTTCATCTTTGTCTAGTTTGCATTCGTTAATCTTTGTATAAATATCCCTTGTTTTAGCGTCTTGGTTGTGGGTCTTTGAATGTGCTTTCTCTCGTCCTCCCGTGAGTTTATTGTTGTTTGGTAACGTTATTAGCCTGCTCGTGATTCTAGTGTTTACTGTTTAACTTCCTTTTTGGTAATGATGTGCAGACGAAGTCCTGTGAAGCATTTGAAGCTCTTCCTTATTGTACTGCTGAAGGATTCGAAGCTTGGGAGCATTGAAAGCTGGTGACAAAACAGTGACACCTGGTAGTTCTCAGAAATTATAGCTGCTTTAGATTCAAAACTGCACAGCATTATAAACAATACAACACTCCACCGCCTTCATATGTCATTAAAAAAAATGGATGATCAGTAATGATGTTTAGTAATTCAATTCTGCAATAATTTGTTTAAAATCATTGTTTCCCTTTTTATGTGAAAACTTGATACAAAACTATACTGGGAGACAACAGGTTGGCGTTATGAAACATTTACTCTCACTTTTCACTTCTATAATTAGCACATTTCCAATTTTTTAGTAAAAAGATACATTATAGGACAGTGCCAAACTTGTGAAACAGTCTCACCCTCATCCTGTGGTTCGGTGACCTTTGAAGCTTCAAACATCATTAGTCACGTGTTATTAGTACGTTTATTGGAAATATTAGTGGTAATAGTAACTGATACAAGCTTCAGTACACTGTGTGATGTGAGCTTCGATGTCTTAGTATCAAATGTTCCATCACAATTTGTCTTCCTCCGCTTTAAATTATCGTTCTGAAAACTGCAGTATGCAGATCATTAATGTAGGTGGATCAGCTGGATCAAAATCACTAATGTGTTCTTATTTTAGATTTTAGATTTAAAACATCTAAAATAAGAGGTAATGCTTTGCTATGATAAGTTGCAAATAGGCGTAAAACAAACAGTCATAAAAGTTGATTTAGTCCATGTTGATGTCAGTTTGACATTACAAGTTTCTGTTACTGTAATTATTTACCCCTGTCCCACTTACCTACAACCAATGGCAGACGTGCAGGCAAAGGTGTAATGCACATAAAACTTACAAGAAATGATCTGATTCCAAATTATGCCTGTAATTACAATTTAGCATGTGTTATGAGAAATCTAACATGTGTTATGAGAAAATGTGTGACTGAGAAAGCAGGATATATTATAACTAAGGAACCTTCCTTAGTTATAATATATCCTGCTTTCTCAGGGCTTCACCATTCTCTTAGCCTAACTTTGGGTTTAACCTACTAAATGTGCGGTACAGAGATTGGATCCTTTATGTAACCCACCTATTCTGTCTACATTGCATTCTGGCAGTGTTAAAATCACAATGCAAGAGGCAGTATTGGATCCTTTACTGTGATAAACATAAGTAGCCTAATGTAAAAATTACATATGTGATCATGAATGATCAAACATTAGAAACAGAATGCTAAAATAACAAATTGATTTTATCCAATGCGACTTATAATTATGACTGAGTATAACTTGAGCAATTTAGGGTTAAGGGCCTTGTTCAGGGGCCCAAGAGTGGCAATTTGGTAGTTCAAGAATGTGATCAGTAGCATGTGTTATATGTGGCACTTGGCTTGATATAAAGAATTCTAATGCTTCCACACTGATGCTCTATCACAGATTTATACATATATTGTCTGATCTTTCTGTGACTGGTAGAATGGTGTGGCATTAGAGATCAACCTACATTTTATTAGTAACAAAATAAAACACCTTATTTATAGATCAGGCCAGAACACTTTCAATTGAGTGTCATGACAATCATTGTCAAAGCGTTCATTTATAACAGAGTCATATAGGAGTTTTCATTTCAGCCTCTCCAGCCAGTGTCAAGAACAGGAAGGTACTACGTGGTTTGAGGTGTTCACATCTGCTCAGTTTTCCTAGTAACCTCATGTCCCGCAACCGCCCTCAATCCGTGATTGCAACTCCCGTCTTCCCCGGCACAACCTCACCAGATCCTCATCACCAGTTTACTAGTGCCACCTGTGTCTCATCTTTGCTATGCTATTTATTCTCTCTGGTTCCATTCACTCCCTGCAAAGTATTATCGCTGGTCTATCAGCATGTACTGAGCAATTCCCTGGTGTGTGTATATCTGGCCATTACTCTCGCCTCTTTCACTTTACAATTGTTGCTTATTCCGCTACAAATAAAACTCGGCTGTCCACAAGCGTCTGGCCTGTTCTAAGATGTCACCCCTCACTTGGTAAGCAACAACTAATTGTAACGCGGGAGGGGTGGAGAGTGAACACTCGTGTGAAGTGACGACGCCATAACTAACCAAACTGATTGAATAGAATAAATAAATAATAAGTTTAATATTCGACAAAGACTAACAACACATTATAGAATGAAGAACAAACAGGCTAACAGAAGAATAATAATATGAGAACAGGGTGAGGGCGAGAAATGAGCAACAAGGGAATACAACATTAAGGGAAGACTAACGGAGAACAACAATAATAAAACATAACAGTGAGCATAAAGACAGACAAACGGGAACAACACAGAACTGGGCTACATAAGATGAACAAACGGTATTGGTCATCAGACCCGATTTTTCTCTGGGGGTATTGGGGTGGCTATAGTGGCCATCCTCATTCTCAGCCGACTCTGTCTGCTGGGGGGTCCCGTTATGTTATTTTAACTGGAAACATATTTAAAACTTAGGTAAAAAAACAAAACAAAACAAAACAAAAACAACCTATAGCCCTTGAATGAAGTGTTATGTCAACTAATCAACTGATAGTATTGTGTTATGAAGAGAAGACTGTATGACAGCTGTCTGTCAGAATCAGTCTTTATAAAAGTGTATTTAGGTTTGTGTTAGCTGTTATGAAGGACTTATGAAGACCACTCTTAACAAACATGTTAGTAAATTTGAAATGTAGATTCTGATCAAATATTAAAAAAATGTTAAATTGGTACTTAATATCAAACAAAGCTCAAATTATTACCTAAATGGAGCAACCAATTTGCTCAGTTACACCTTATAACTATCATTGTTATAAGGATAGTGAATATCATTAGAACAATGCTAAAAATCATATAATATTAGAGTAAATATTTATTAATTTAACAAGCAAATGTGGTGGAGTATGACAGTAGGGTGTGTTTCTACAGGTTGAGTATTAAATCAGTATTAAATTGAGCAATTAAAAAACAACAGGGAGACAAAACACATCACTGCACACACAGGAGACTCAGTACTGCTACCCTAGAGCTGCACAGACCTACACGCCAAACCTGCACATTTCACCTGGAAGAAATACAGCCCAAACAGTAAAACATGGGAAGTGATCTCCAGTGAGAGTGAACAGTACATAAACAGAGTTCAGCTGGGTATTGTTCACTCTCCAGGAAATCTGTCTCCACTCATATCACACCTGACTGAGGAAGATGAGGGAGATTACGATTGTATACATAATGAATATGAAGAACTATACATCAGACTCACTCCGTATTCTTAGTGCATTGATAATCTCACAAATAAACTGAACTTTAGTAAACTAGTGTTACATTATACCTGTAGCACCTGTTACACCTATAGAGCACTCTTAGACTATCAAAGGCTATTATACTGGAGATAGGATGAATGCTACAGATCACTGGAGTGGTGTTTTCTCACTGATGTGGCTTGGTAGGTGTTTGTTTGCAAAAGGACAGCTAAAACAAGTCCAGGGTAAATATACATTTCATCCATTTTTATAGGGGTGTATTTGTGGTTAAAGTGGTCTTGTACTTTAAAAATACTTGACTGGGATTTAAATTATGACTTAATCTTCTGGAAACAATCCATAATGTCACTGACCTTCATTTTGTCCTTCATGTTATTTCTAAAGTGTATAGTTGGACCATGACAGTATCAATAAACTGCCAGTGTAAAATTGTTTCCCAGCCACACTACATCTTATACTCCCAAAGTGAGAGAAATGTCGTGTTTTTGATTCATTGTTTAGTACTAGATGTGTTCAGTTGTCCAAATAACTATTTTATCTATTTTACCTCATATTGACATTTTGATTAAATAGTCATGTGTCCTAACTATGACCATCCACAAACAGTAAGTAGGAACTGTGTGAACTGAAACCTCAAACTACTGTGGTTGGGGAAATACTGTTTTGCACTGGCACTTTGATACTGTCATAGTCAGGACATACAATTTTGATGTAAAATGTTTTACTTCACAATACTTCACAAAATGACAGAAATCCACTGTTTTTGACTTATCACCTTATACAAGATGTGCTCCCAGTTGTCCAAATACATATGTTTTATACATTTTCATGAGTCCAAAATCATGTCTCCTAAGAAAGTACCAGCATAAAACTGGTACAGTCACACTAGTTTGACAAAGGCTATACCCAAAATGATAGAAGTGATCTGTTTTTGGCTCCTTACCTAGTACTAGATGTTTTCCCAATTGTCCAAAGACATATTTTACCTGAAAATGGCATTTTTCTTCATGTGTCCTGACTATGACACTGTCAATAAAGTAATAAACTGTATTTCCCAACCACAGACGTCTAATTACAGGCTATATACCTAAATTGACAGCTTTTTGATCAACATATAAAACAAATTTAAAATATATATTTTAAATACTTTTAATACTTCATTGGGGATTTTATTTTGACATAATTTCATTTGTTTTGTGGCCGTATCACAATGCTCAAGAGGGATAATTCCATTTCATTAGTGCTAACTCTAATATAACATCATTACTTGGAAAGTCAACACTTCATTATAAAAATTCGTTTTTAAATAAACTTTTAAACATGCGCTGATGAGCTTGTTCACCTGCCCCCCCAGTCAGGTGCAATCACATGTCTACTAGTGTCACGAATATAAACCACCCTGAATGTTCCTATACACATTTATAATGGGTCAGTACTGTAGCCAAACTTGCAACGACAAGTAGTACTAAAGCAGTACACAATCTTATGCTAACAAACACATCTCCCTCTCCAGGAATCTCAACAACAGAATTTACATCAAGATTTGATGGCAAAACAAGTGCAAAGGCTCCAGCTGACGCTTCCACTACTGACAGTGCAAAGACTCTGACTGACGGTAACATGCATTTACTGCATATCAACATGGTCTCCTAATATCTTAAAAAGCAATTAAAATGCATGCTGTGTAAAAACACAAACACTAACATGCACACAAATACACATAACATTTGTATAACATTTGCCTTCAGATCTCCAAAACCCTGCACGTGGTCTATTATATATCCTCATGACTATTGCTGTGGGAGCTGTCCTCCTCCTGCTGCTGGGTCTCGTGGGGGTCTTGTGCTGGAGATACAAAGGTACACCTACACACACTCTCACACACACACACACACACACACACACACACACATACACATGCATGCATGCATACAAGTTGTGGGTCACACTGTCTGGTTTTCTAATGTAGTCCAGAGACATGGACAAACGAGGCTAAGAAAGGGGCAAACAGAAGAGAAGAGAGAGCAGG